>NW_010411019.1:35598-44197 GCF_000710305.1 Buceros rhinoceros silvestris | reverse complement strand
TTCAGCAGGTTTTTAAGAGACAGACTACTTATATGTTTGAGGTGCTTTAGGAATGTGTAGGTTTTTGAAAAGTTTATTGAATTTTATTTTGTCTTTATCAGAGCAGTTAGTACTGGAGTCAGGATGTTGGCTTAACTGGTTGTGTAGCTAGGAAATGGAGCTGTAGGATATATGTTGTTTGTACGGGTAAAAGGGTGCATTGGAGAGTTAAAACGCCCAACAATCTCTGATACAGACTTAAGGCATCCTCTCAAGCTAGAAATATGGCTATCATTCTATAGGGAGATATTGAAATCTAATAGATGTTTTAAAAGAATCCGGACTATTGCATAGTTTTGAATTTATGAATAAGTAAACTCCACATTCCATGACTGTGTCTTCTCAAGCTGTTTTAGTAAAAACACTGTTGTAATTCCAATGAAACATACTATCCTGACCTTAGAGAATTGATGGACAGAAATCCTTTGATAAACTCCATTCCCCAAACTGGGGTTTTGTACTTCCTGGCATTTGACAGACATCTGCTCAATATATAACAATGTGTTTTCTTGTTATTTTTGTTTTTAGTTTCTCTAGCATTGGATTCTCAAAACCTTGGATGATGAATTGAGAATCTGGTTATTTAAATTGTGAATTGTATTAATGTGCAAGCAGTTGAAGGCACTTTAGGATCAGCATTTACTGCTGACAAGCTGGAAGAATGACCTGAAATAAATCTCTTAAGAACATGTGGAAAGTGCTGCATTTCAAATACAAATAATTATTCAAATAAATATAAGCTGGGTTAACTGATGAGGCATTGGCTTGCAGAATATGACCTGGTCATCTGTTGCAGATCGTAAACAAAAGAGAATGTTTTACTCCTATGTAAGGGAAGACACTAAAGTTCTGCTGGTGGTTTTTTTTTTTTTTTTTGAAGTATCCCATATCGTAACCAAGAAGTTTCTAATCTTCTCTGCTCAGTGCATTGAGGCTCAAGTGCAGCCATATATCCAGTCTTGGCACAGTGAGTCAAGAAAAAAGTAACCAGTTGGAGAGCGTCCAGAGGAGATACGAATGATTAACTGTCAAGCATGAAAAGAGAAATGACTGAGAATTCTTTGTTGCAAGCATGTCTCTCTCTCTCTCTCTCTCTCTAAAACGTTGAAAAAATGTTATGTAAAGAAAAGAATAATCTCCCCGTGAAGAAGCCTAGAAGTAATAAATCTAGGGAGGGAAATATAGACATTAGGAAAAAAATATTAGTTGGGGTAGTTGAGCTCTATAATAGTTTGCATAGGATGGCCAAGGCATCTCTATCGTCAGAGGCTTTTAAGAACAGCTTAGGTGAGTGTCTGGGGTTCATTGATTCTGCGTAAGTCCTTAGAGGAAAAGACTTCCTTGCCTTGATGAGAGTGAGCTACCTCTTAGTAAATTTAAGTATAAGAATTACACTTCCTAACCCCTTATTTTATTGAAAATGTATTTGGTTTTATAAGTGATTCTGCCTTTCACAGTTACAGTGAGGGCGGTGAATACAGTGAAGTTTAATATTACCTTGAGTGCCTTTCTTTACCCTTCCTCGGTTTCTACAATTATTCTGGAAAAGTGAAGATGTATGCAGTGATTTAAAACTGGTGTAGAAAGACACTCGGCACTTTGATGGTAGGCTGTCATAATGTCTTCTAAATCAAAATTTCTTGTAAAAAAATTGCTGCTTCTGGTTTTATAATTATTAAGGAAGAGTTACTGTTATTTATATATTTTTTAGCATCTGTATCAGAGGACCATACCTTCGTAAGCTTTTTGTAATTTTTTTTTCTTTGTTTCTTCTCCTGACCAAAGGGGCTTAACCTGGAATATTTCTTAGATACAGCGTTATAAGACATTAGTTTTCAACGCTTCATTTGATTTTTTTAATTTTTTTTTCTTCTAGGTCTCTGTCTTGAGAAGTTGCCAATTTCTTCTTCAGCTAGCAACCTCCATGTGGACCGTGAACAAGAAATTGTTACCTGCTACGAGAAGGCTGGGGATATTGCACTTCTGTACCTTCAGGAGATAGAAAGGGTAAGCTGAGATGACTCGCTTAATTGAAGAATTGCATGGCTCATCTTCCATCGATGTGGTGTTACCAACATTTGGGCAACTCAACTAAAAGTTATCTAATACTTGTTTTCTTAGAACTTCAAAGCACACTTAAAACTGAACAATAAATTAGTGTGCCTTAATGGATGTCTGGTAGCTGTCCTTCTGACTGTTCTGTCATTATGACCTCTTAGAAAATAGTGCTAGTAGTCTGAAAGACTATATATAATACGTCGATTCAGGATGCTGATCTGTGGCCTCCTGTTACCCTATGGTAGTTCATTTATGAGCATGGGAAGATGGTGTCTTTCTAACACACATGTTGAAATATGTACATTTTATGCATATACTTACTAGCTTTTCAGATAATTCTTAAAAAGAATTAAAATCAGAATGAAGCATTGAACATTAATTTTGTTAATGTTTATTTGGAGCCAATAACCTAACTGCTCTTGAATCCTCTTTATAAAATTACTTGAAGGGTAAAGTTCTGAAATAACAATGTACCTGTCAGTAAGACACTTGACGTATCAGTGGGGTGTCCAGAATTGTAACTGAAAGTGTGTTTACTTCAAATAGTAGGCACAATCCTGGGACAACGCAAAAATCATCAGATATGATAGCCATATAAACATCTGATCTTACAGTATAGATGAACTGAAGATAAATCTTAATAATTCTATAAATTGGATCAGGACAATGTTCTCAGACTTTGTCATTTTAACTTAATAAATTACTCACTATATGTATGAAACTACAGTTGCTTTTAAAATACAAGGAATTAGATATGTAGAAGACCTCTTACTGATGAAATTTGATATATCTGAGCTTCTTAATGTTAGATAAAATATAACCTACAAACAGGTCTGCAGAATATTAGACAAGTTAGTGTTTTTCTTGTCCCTTGTTCTGTAAGTTACAGATTATTAATTATGGAAAGTTAAAATTAGGCTCTATTTCTAAGGAGCGTAGTGGTTCATGATTTAAAAACTTCAGGCTTTATCTGAATTTAAAGGGATACATAGGCTCTTCTATTTCCTCCTCTTGTCATTTACACCATTAACGTTGTCTTCTGTTTCCTACCACTTAGCAGAAACCCCTCAAGTGTTAGACTGTTTTCTAAAGAAAAGAAAACTTGTGGTACCCTTTGCTTTTAGGAGTTGTACTCTACTGCATTTTTTTAGTCTTTAAGATATTTGGACAAATACCATACACCTGGGGCTCTTTTTTGGCTTGTGAATACTTTTAGAATAAAGCAAGCTTGCAGTATCAATCCAACTCTTTTCCAGACCTATTGCTTACAAACCTCAGGCCTGTAATTTGAGCGTTGTCTTTGAAAAGGTTACTAGGTACAGTTAGGATCACACAAGCGGAAGGAAGGGGAAGGAAAACTTTGATGTGATGGCGGAAAGAAAAATAATTCACAATATTTTTTAAGAACAGGCACATTTTTATTTTCTCAAGGTTTTTTGTTTGTTTTGTTGTTGTCTTTTAGAGGCTGGTAGACTATGTGCAGTGAATATGAAGGTGAATGAAAGCTGGTAGCTCTCTGTTTTGTGAGCATTTTTAATATTGCTGTAATACAAATGAAATTATTTCTAAATGTTTTTTTTTTTTTTAAATAACTTTGGAGATCGCTTTTAATCTTACTGCTTTCTGCAGCTGTCTTTCCTAACCTGACAGGGTTTTAGATTTTGAACTCTGTCACCTCCTGCTACTGAATAAGGTTGCAAATTTACTTTTTCTTACCATTCTCTTCTGTATACCATTCTTCACAGAAATTTCTGAGAAAGTAGTATGAAATTTCTCTTGGCAGCATTTCTGCTTGGTGAAGAAATTACCTTAAAAGGTAGAGCCAAGAACAAAAAGATACACATTTAGGTCGGAATGGACGTGAGGATAGAAATAGTCGACTAGCCACTGCCTATGCAAAATGATTTCTCCAACATTAAGTTTAGCTTCTGTGTAAAAGTCCACAAAACTTGATTTTAATTTTTTTTCTAAATACACTGTTTTCCTTTTTCTTTTGTTCTCTTAGGTAATTAATGCCAATATACAAAACAGGAGCCCTAAGCCAGGGCCCACTGCACATGAACAAGAACTTGGTTTTTTCCTGGAAACAGGACTTCAAAGAGCACACGTGTTATATTTCAAGAATGGGTAAGATTTGATTCTCCCTTTTTTGTGTTTGCTTTTTAATCTAGGTTTTGTATTTGTGATCTAACTGGGCATCCACATTTTAGGCAGTTGTGGATTGTGTAATCGTGAGGCACACAGTAGCGTTTTGACTGAAATAGTAAGGCTGCCCATGTTGTATTTATTTACATGTTGTAAAATTGTTTAATCAAAATATATTAAACTGAAAGCATTTTATATTTTTGCTTACTAAATGTAACAACCTAAAATACCTTAAACTTTAAACTTTTTGAAATTAATTTTTTTACTAGACACTGTTAGAAAGTAATTGACGACATACTGAAATCCTTGATTTTTATAATTTTGATTTTGTAATTTTTTTCTAAATCTCTTCAGTTATCACTTATTTTACATTATGCTGCAGGATAAATGTGAATGAAGATCAACAGTATGTATACAAGTATACAATCTCCATTGTACCTGCCCTATAGATCCTTCTAGATTCTGCATGGGAGATCCTTTATAATTTATTTTAAATAAGGCTTCCCTTAAAAGCCTAAAAATAAATTCAGATATTATAGAAAATGAAAAAAGGAGTACAACTTTCCATTTTTAAGAGCTTCAAAACTTGGCGCAAATAGTTTTTAAGTACATTTCTGACATTTGTTCTTGAAATCACATAGTTTAAAAATTTTATTTCAAATAGGTAAACAGGAGATGAAGGGAAATCGTGCAGTGTCTGTAAAGAGTTCGAGATTTTAGTGTACTCATGGTAGGGTGACAAATGCTATCCAAGTTTTCAAACTGTTCAGGGATTTCAGCATGGAAATGATCACTAAGCTTTTGAAATCTCATTCTTAAAGTAAGGAATTAGTGCCACAATGACACATGATCTGAGAGTTACTTTTTAGTTCTGTTTTCATCAGGTAATTGCAGGAGGAATGGAATGTTCTGAAGGTTAATTTTGTTTCACTCACCAGAGATAAAAATAAAATTTCTGTTTTCATACCTGCACAAAAGATAAATAAAATACACTTATTGAAAGAATCCCAGTGGCAATCGTGGTTAAGAATAAGCTAAAAATTCCACTTTTTTTAAGACTTCAGTTCCATTCCAGTAAGTGCTAATAAGCATCTCTCAAAATCTGCTGGAGAACTGAATTTGTTGAAGTCCTTTTGCTACAGAGTGAGTTTTTGCTGTTGTTGCACTTCTGCTAGAAGAGGAAGCATCATTTTTCTGCTGTGTGTCTGTTAAACTAGAAGAGAAAATAAGATAACTTTTACAGCGGCTGGAAGGGCATCATTTTAGCAGTAATGCTGGGAGTATTGCTGCCTACCCAGAAAGCTGGTTGATCCACTTTAAATTTCCCCTCTGTTCATATACTGTACAGAGATTTTCTTCTAAGCCAAGAAATCAAGTTTCTGTAGAGGATTAAGGAACTGTCCTTCAGATATGCATTACTTTGTATGGAAAGCTAGAAAGTGTTTGAAACCTAACTTAGCCTAACTGCTAAGTGCTCGCATTTTGAAAATACATGGAAAAGCAATTATATTAAGTGAAAAGAAAAAGGTGGCAATAGTCTGAATGGAAGAATGTTATTTTAGTGCTCTATTAAGACACAAATCTGAAATGTTTTCTTTCAAAGTGTACTGAATTTTAGTAAAGAATCAAACTACATATCCATTTTTTACTTGGGAGCAGAGGAACATTTCGGCTTGGGAATGAGTAACAAAGTTGAGGAAGCTGTTCTGAAACTTAAAGTAGGGTTTATGTGCTCTTTAAGGCACATTCTGAAATATGTAACTTTAAATGTCCTTCAGGCTGATTACGCAACTTCTATTTAGTCTAGTACTTGCTTTGTAATTTCAGATTGAAGGAATTCAAAGTTCTGATATTATTCCAAGAAGAGCTTATGAACACAGGAACCACAGTTCCTGTCAAAACATTAGTACTTTAACATAGCTGTTTTTAAGTAAAATGTTCACGAGAGAAAGGACAGCGGTTTACATCCCCAGGAATTCTTCTATCCAAGTATTTGCTTTGTATTCGCATTGTGAAATAAACAAGACAAACTTAAATTGTAAATGGATTTTATTTTTGAGGAATAGTGTTCAGAAATGTACTGGAAGTGTATTCTTGTATAGCAAAAAAGCTTTCTGGTTGAAGTCTAAAGTCAGGTGGGCATCATGTGAAAACCTGGTTTAACTAGCTTTCAGGGTGCTTTTTGTGGCTTCTCCTGTATTTCACACCCTCTGCAAGAATATTGCTGTGTCAGAGTCCAGGATCTAAACTGCGGTTTGGTCTGATCTCCATGATGGTTCACATGCTGAATCAAAGCCTGAGGAACTTGAACCGGATCTGTATTCCTCACGGTGCCATTGCCTGTGATGGCACAGCTGCGGTGAAGCAAGACCTTCCCAGTCTTCTCCACAAAGTTGTTTCTCAGAGACTGGCTTTTTCCCAGTAGAAAATGAACCCCCCAAAAACTCAAACCAAACCAGAAATCTCAACCTGCATATAACTGATTTTTACTGGCTTGCAAAATATTTGACAAGTACAACAACAACCATAAAAAGCATAAATAGGAATAATATAGGAATATAGCTCTCATGTTAGTAAGTGAGGGACGGTGGATGGAAGCCAACCCATAAGTGCTTCTGTTGCACGTATATACCTATATACAGTGCTCACAGCTGGGGATTTTACAGTAATGAAGTACATAAATCCTTCAGTTACAGAAATGCTTAACATAAATGCACATGAAGACACTGTATGATCAGTTGTCCACTGTAGTAGAATACAGTGCTAGCCACGCACCACTCTCCAAATCTCTTGAGATCTTGTTGCATATTCTACACCAGTCTCAAAACAAAATGATCATTAAGAGAAAGACAGAAAGTAAGATGAAATTCAAAAACATTTAAATCCTATGAATTATCACGTTCTTTATATGTGAGATATCACTACCATATTGGAAAGTAAACAAAATTACTTCTGGTGCAGTTTTCAAAACAACTTTGTCCTGGACATAACTGCTTTCATGTTTGTCCTTGATTTGTGATTGCTAACAAAATTGAGTTTTCAAGCAGTACTTTAGTATCTGTTATTTCAAATGCTTTCCTCATCCTTACTTAAGATACGGCTCTTACTCTGTTAGTTTTCATTGAGAAAACAGAATCTATTTGAATGCAAGGGGAAATTACTATTTCCTCAGATATTCAGATAAAATCATCTGTCAAGAATGCTTTCTCTTTCGGTCCCCATGTGTTTATTGCTTGGAATTGTGCTTTATTTCAAGAGTTTAAAATAAGATTCCATTGTGAAGTTACAGATAGAAAATCTGACAGTTTTAGCAAGGAGGACTAAGGTGGCTATAAACATGAAGGAATCACTGTTATTCAAAATCATCTCAATTAACTTCTGTAATAATTAGTGCACATGGGGAGTATAATGTTAATATCTGGGTCGATAGTGAATTTTGATAATTTTAATAATTTGCAGTTAGGATTCTGTAAATTAGCTTACTTTCCAAGAAGACACTTAGCATTTTTAAGCCCATGTACTACCCCCTCTCATTTCCACATCCTTTCCTTTTACTTTCCTTTTAAAGTATGTAACTGCCAGGGTCATGTACTATTACAGCTGGTTCTTTTTTTGTTTATTATTGTTTTTTTGTTCTTGTTGTTGACTTGCAGGTGGTTTGGTGTTTGTACTGAAATAGTTTTATTTGGATTTGGTACACATATTAGATCTGACCTTTTCTGCCTCCCAATTCTCCTTCTAATGCTAGTCCACGGTCCCAAATGATCTTTTTCCGAACTCCTATTTGATACACTATTTTCATCATAAGAAGGTGAAAGTAACACTTCCTTCTCTGGGGGTATGGTAGTGCCCTTGTGCATTTTATTTCTTCCTGTGCATACACATAAATAATTTTGACACGGTTTCAGTGCATTTCTGTTTACCAAATCCACACGTTTCTGCAGTGTGGGTATTTTAAAACAGAGGTTTTTTGGAAACAAGTAGTTTCTCAGAGGTTACGTTTGAACAGACACATGTCTGGTAAGTAACTCAGCAGTGAAGTAATCTCATTTGCTTCAATGTAAAATTTTTAGAAGACTATAGGCAGGATGTTTTATAGAGGTGGTCTTACATGCTCCTTCCTGAAAAAATGTTGCTGTAAGCCTCCTGCTTAGGAAAGCAGCATTAATTCTTATCTGCAAAGAATGAACAGAGGAGGAGTGTAAAGAAAAGTGATTACTAATAAATATTCTGCCTGTGTGTCTTGGAATATTTTCTCTTTGCAGAAACTGTTAAACTGTTGTCCGTGTTTGTAGATAGAACCCACATTTTGTGTATTGTATGCACTATAAATTTGGAGAGTTTTGGCTCTCTTTCC
>NW_010411019.1:0-35522 GCF_000710305.1 Buceros rhinoceros silvestris | reverse complement strand
CTGCCTTTCCCCAAGTTGATGTATTCAATTACATTGGAGTGCTGGTTCATTATTAATTTGAAGCTGTTAAAAATAAAAGACAGCTTAGAAAACATTTTCAGAATTGCCATTTTGTGCAAAAAAGGAAAGAAAATCTTGTCCTCAATTCTACTTTGTTTTAGTATAACAGCCTGATAGCAAGTACAAGAGCTGGCAATAAAAAGTACAAAACTCTTATTAACTATACTGTTGAATAAATGGCACATAAACAACTTGAAGTAGTGGAAAACTGTGTGTGTTCTTCCAATTTTAACATCTCTAGCTAAGTAGAAGCGGTAGCTTCAAAATTCTAGCTAGTGGTAGCTTCAAAATTAAACATCTCTACGGGTTACCAAGAGAGTTAGAAAATCAACAGATGTTTGATAACCTTTCTCCTCTCCCCCCTCTCTCCCCTCTCTGCTCTTCTCCCTCCCATGGTCCATTTTCACTGTAATTTTTCACACTTAACATACTGCTGTGTTCACATTGCCATCCACTGTATTATTCTCTGGTTTTCATATTGGACAGTCATACAGTGTCAGTGAATACCACCCCTTCACAACTCAGCTTAATTCTTCAATACATGTTGCCCCCAATTTCCTTTCATTTCAAGGGTGGCTCACTATTCTGCTCACCCTTCCTCTTCTTTATCACTGCTTCGAGGACTAAACCACGTGCAGCGCTCAGGGTTTGGCCTTATTTGTCATTGCTCAGCACTTACTCTGATTAAATATTTAACTTGTCGCTTCAGATTAGCTCTTTGGGTTCTGTCAAATGTTGTATTTCTGTTGATGCATCCAAGCTGTTTTGTTGCTGTTTGAAATCTTGCATCTTATCAGCGTATGATTCCTTTATGGTTTCTGCTGCTAATTTCTGACCTTTGAATCTTAAAGACAGGTTGTAAAACGGTGCCCATGTTGGTCATTCTGCTGAAGTTCTCCATGCTTTTATCATGCTTGATATTAAACTGAGTGGCCTCCTAGGTCTTCAGTTTGGTAGTCTAAAAAAATCACTGTTGATGCTGCGCATTCTTCCTTCTAGTTCTGTAGGAGGTTTTTTTGTATTTTCTTTTAAATATAGGTAAAATAACTCTATAAACTTTGTGACAATCCAAACTGACCGATGTGTAATACAATATTAAATATTTTCCAGAATAAATTCTATTTACTTTATTCCCTCTGTTAACTTATTTCCTTGGTAAAACTTTCTGTCATGTTTAGCAGTTTTTTATTGTGAGTTCAAGAGTGGGCTTTTTTTGTTTATGGTTTTCTTTAGCACCTTCTTAATCTACCCCCATTTCTTTCTCTGACTACGTCTCTGCTTGAAAGGTGAAATTTGCAAAATAATAGGAGGTAAAGGGCAAGACTTTTAATGCACTCTGTCTCCAGTAACTGGAGAAGTCCTTTTGTAAATCCGGTCTTTGTGTTGTAAATAGTTGAATCTGGTACTTAGTATATACACACATACACAGATGTAATGTGGTGTGTTTTATATATACACCTGCATGAAAGAACATTCTGAGGAAGTGGTATCAAGAGAAGTAGTAAACCAAATGTGTAGCATCCTGACACTGTGGAGTTACCTGCTCTCATCTTAACCATACCTACACTCCTGGCATGCATTTTTCTTGTTTGCTTTTTGCTGGTTCAGGGACCTGTTTGACTCTTCTGTGGACTCATTTCATTTTCAAAAGAGCAGAAAACAAACAGCAAAGAAAATACAGCTTTCTGTCATTTCAGTGAGACAAATTGATTCACTGGGAAGTATGATAATGGCTGGTGTGGCTGTGAGAAAAGAGGTCTGACCATGCAGGCAAGAGTAGGAAGATATGAAGAAGGAGGAATGATGGAAAAATTGGACAAACACCAGGAGGGGAGAATGAGACCTTCCTCTTTTGGTAGTGAACCATTAGGTAGGCTTAGCTACCAGCGGAACTGCAGTCTGGGAAGCAAGCATTTTCATTTTGAATGCATGAAGGCAAGAATTGCTGCTTGATTGGGCTGTTTCAAATACTTAGGCTTATGTAGCCATAATGGGACACTCAAGATGTTTCATTTAGAAGCCCAAACATCAATCAAGAATCTTCAAGCATCAAGCAAACATAATCTTCTGTAGTGAATTTTGAAATACCTGGGAGTTTTCTTTCTTCCTGAGTTAACAGTGGGTAAAATGAGAAGTGTATCAAGATACTGATTTTTTTTTTTCTTATCTGCTTCAAGAAAGAATAATTTAGATTCAGGCAGGAAATAAAGGATTTCCTACATGTAATTCAGGAATTAATTCCCAGTGATATGTTTTGTGGAAATCATGTGCTATTGTGAGAATATTGGCTCTTCAAAGTATAAATGTGAAAGAAAGAGAGGGAAAACAGAACTTTCTGAAGTTGCAACTGTGTTGGCCTTTTGGAGTAGATATCCGAACCTTATCAGGATATTTGATGGCGGTGACTTGAATTTCACTAGATTGCAATACCCATCATTGTTCTAATTGTGGATTAAATTATGCTCCCCCCACTCCTTAAACCTGAAGGAAAACAGACACAGACATTAGTCACAACCATCCAAAGCATCATCAGTTGTGTAGAAGACTTAGCCGTGTCCATTTGGTCAGACCTTTATTAACTTTATTGCAGAAAGCCATTGAATTTCACTCCTTTTTAATTTTTGTCTTTTTAACTCATCTTTGTAAGCCTGTATAAAGCAACTTCTCTAGTATGGCAAATGATATGCCTCAGTATTAGGATGTTCTGTTACTGCTAAGGAGTTAATCTCTTGATTTGTCACAATTCTTGCTTTTTGCTTATATAGTAACTTGATTCAGTGTAAAATGATTTCTAGTCTTAATACTGTGTAAATTACTCTTATTTGGCCAAAAGTTTTTAGCTAGAGTGTATGGATTTAAATCATTGTTATGGTTTTTTGAAAGCATGTCAGTCACACCAAAGTTACTGAAATGCTGCTGTTGTGATTGACGTGCTTATCAAGAATTGTGCCTGCCCTTACTCCTTCCCTTTAAAACAATTACCTTTCTTTGCCATTGGAATTCCTGGGGTAAAACCACTAACTTTATAACTTACAATGTGCCACTGAGTTTACAAACATTGTGTTTCTTTTTCTGTATATAAATATAGAAAGTGAGAGAGAGGAAAGAGAATGCGCTTTTGGGAAGTGGGCTCAATTCCAAAAGCAATTTCTATTTTATCACTTCAATCAAGCAGAATGCAAATTAGCCCTAAGTGCATCAATTTGTATAGACTTTCCAGGAGTAGATTGTACCTTTAAATCCTGATTCTCAGTCTTTTACTGGTATAGTGCTATTTAAAGAGTCAAGGTAGGTGTTTTTTCTCCTTGAAGATTTAAAGCAGCAAACATTTTAATTAGTCTTTAAAAACTAGGAAGATGCAATTCAAAGGGCTTGACTTGGGCATGTTCTGATGAGAGAAGGTCGTATAAACATACATGCACGTAACTAGCAGTGTCTGCCTGTGGGCTGTATTTGTCTTGTCTGAAATTACAGAAAATGTGTCAGCTCTGAGTGCATGTTAGTGTACCTTTACGTTCCTTGTGTCCAGAACAAAAGGGATCTCAAAGTCGTTTACAGACACTGGGACGTTGTTTTCTTAGTTAACCTGCCCTTTTGCTCTGGCATTCAATCAGCAAGGGTGGAACTGCTCAGATGAAGGGACATCGTAGTAAAAAAATATATTGCAGGTAAAAGTGTGCTTCCTAGGCTAGATGGGAAAAGTATGTGCCAGAACAGCCGTCACTCTCTTCTCAGTGTTACAAACTACTAACAAATACAGGAAATGTACTTTGCTAAAAGCAGTGCAGTGTGGAGGTCTGGCATATTGTTCATGCTATATTTTGCTTCACTCCTTGTCTTTCAAAGCATTTAACTAAATTTTTGGGTGATTTAGATTGTAGTTTTGAAGTGCTTTTATTTTCTTAGTATACCTCACGTAGAAGATGCTTGACGAATCTGTATTGTGTTTGTGTTCACGTGTGCAGTGGATCGCTGTTAAATGCTTTGTGAAGCAAAAATTTATTCTGTATTTTAAGTTTGTTTGTTTTTCTTCTTGTATAATCTTACTGCTTTTTCCATGATATAGTAGAAATTCAGTCACACGTTTCAGTCTCTTGCAGATGCTTATAAAAATGTAACAGGTTACTAATAACAACCTGTCATGAAGTCCTTAGGGACTTTTAAAAGTTGTATACGTTTTCATGGATTATTTTACATTTTATTCTTGTAACACATCAAAAGGCATAAACCATATGAAGAAAAAAGCCAAATCCTAAAATTTCGTAAAGATTTTAATTATTGTGATTTGAAGTTCTACTACATAGAACATGTTTTATCTGTACTGGGAAATCAGTGTTTCAAGCTGACAAGTGCTTGCTCTTTTTTGACAATTTTACAGGCAACATTTGATTTTTTTGGCAAGTCTTTTTTTTTACATCTTGTTCTGAGGACACATCTGTGACTTTGCAATACAGTCCTTGAGAGAACGCCCCATTCATGGGAAATATGCACTTGGAACAGAGGACTTAGCGCTGGGGTTCCAGTGGTCTGGTTTTGGCTCTCTAAAATATTTGGAGAGTGGTATTACCGAATGGTATTTTGTCTTTCCAGGGTGCAGCAGGTATCCAGCTTCCACTGAGTTCAGAGATTTTCTTAAAATTTGTCCTACTGACTTTCTGTGCTTCATTACTGTATGAAGTTGATGAAATATTAACTAGCTATTAAGAGGCCTGCCTGTGTGAAATATATAAATAAATATAATCTTTCATGCAGTTGTATCTGTGTTAGATGTATACAGAAGATTAATTTTCTGTAATAACTGGTCACTCTATGATCAAGCTCTGCTGTGATGTGGACCTGTTACTATCAGTCATTATTTCTGGTGTGACTGGTGCTTATTTCTTCTTACCCAGCTGGCATAGCTTACAACCTGCTAATACAGGTTTTGTTATTTGGAAATGATGGTTCTTTTTAAATGGAGTTTTATATAAAAGTGTTTTAGATGATGAACTTGTGCTAGTGAAAGATGTCTGTGCTAAAGTTTCTTTACTAAAGTTTCTGAAATATACTGATAATCCTTGATTATATAATAACAGAACAGAGATGACCTCTGGTATGCAATCTGAAGAGTAAAATAAGTGAGTAGGTCTCTAGGTAAAATGATCAGAGTTCTACAATTCTGTAGCAAGATCTCTTGCATCAAACACTGGTTCAGGAATTCTGCAACCAACTGTAAACAAAGTATCTGTGTAAAAGTGCTGGCTTTTTTGGAACTTGTTCAAATCTACCATTCAGAAGATCAGTATTTTAAATATATTTGTAAATAAAGACATCTGAATGTGGATGGCAGTTTCAACATCAGCTTTATAGTTCAGGGCAAGAGTGCTCATATTGAAAGCTTACACAGTGTGTAATATTTCTTTTCTCTTTTGAGCCCATGTTAGGTAAATGTTACGCAACTTCCACATAGATTTACATCTTAAGATAATACAACTGTATGACATAACAGCCGTGATTTAACACAACACATGCTTTTGATCAAATCAGTTTGTTTTGCAACTAAACTTGAAATAGTGAAATGACTGTCCTATGTTGAGATTGCAGAGTTCTGTTTTTCAGCTCAGCAAAATGTCAACACAGTCCTTCACCAGTTCAAAGGCAAACGTTATTAATACAAAATAAAATATTCTCAACTGCTATTAAGTGCAATTAAAAAAAACCCAGATAGCTGAGATAACTGATACAGACATGAGAAAAAAGATAAAACTGTAAGACCATCCAAAACAATATGTTGTTTAAGAAGAAAGTTCAGATCTGCTAAAATTATTAGTATGAAGGATTTTGAATCTCTTTGCAAAAGCTGTTTAGGCAGCAGAAGTGGAAGAAGCATAGACAAAGAACCTTGAGTTGTAGAAGCCACACCAAAATGCAGATGGAGTCAAGAACAGAACACTGATTCCCCAGTCCTCTTCTGGCCATACAGTAGGCCATGCTCTGTTTGTGCTCTTTCCTCTGAAAAGGAGTTTAAAATATTACATTACTTTCACTGAGGATTATTAGATCTACTCCTTTTTTATTTCTCCATTTTAAGGTGTGAAGAGGCAGCTAAAATGGAATGCTGTCTTTTCTTGTTTCCAACGTTTATACTTTGAAGACTAATGTAATTGAAAATTAAAACAATTGTAGTAGCAAGACCAACTTCAGTTTTGTTTTTTCCCTCTTTGAGGTGGTCACTTCTTACACTTTTCCTCACTTTCTCTTGACTGTACTGATCATGAAAATATTTATTTTTTTCCATAAACTGTCAGGGAATGTTGTTATGGTAATCAGTGGTGGGGTTTCTAGATTAAAAAATAATATATCTGTCTCACAAAAAGGTGATGACGATATGCAAGGGGAAAAAATGATAGTGTGAATTTTAATATTATCGAGCAATATATTAAGGTGTTACTATGTCCAAGTTGGAATCCTGTCAAATTCTATGTTTATATACAGGAACTTGACGAGAGGAGTTGGTAGATTTAGAGAGTTACTAAGAGCTGTCGAGACAAGAACTACACAAAATCTGCGAATGGTAAGTTATATTAAATCACATTTCTATTGTAGCATCTGAATTTTAGTAGGCAGATAAATCATAAATATAGTGGATGAGTTAGAGACAAATAATCAGATACACAGTGTATTGATCAGGATCTGTTATCCACCACTTTGAAAGTTACATTTCTTGGCTTAGGTGAATGACTAAAACGAAAAGGCATGTTTGATACCCTGTCTCTCCCTTATTTAATTTCCCATTTGTGGTTATGGTCAAAACCTGATCAGTCTCTGACTGACCATGCTTTCAACCTTAATTGTAATTGCCCTTTTTATGACTTACTGTAGTTTCACAAGTGTGTTTCATATTTCTGTAGTGTAATGGGGCAGAGTGTCTTTAATCTGTGCTCTATTAAGTTGGAAGTTATCAGGTTATCATTTCCTCATTTTTGTAATAAAGCCTCTTAAAGGAAAATAATAAAAGCAAAATAATAAAGATTTGGTCTTTATATTATTAGAAAATAAACTTCTACCAAAAGAGTGATATTTTGCATCTTTTATATATAAAAGGCCAAAGCCTATATCTTTGGCTGTAATGTAATGATTTTCAAAATGTCCTACATTAGTTTCCTTAATACTAGGACTGTAAAACTTCCGAAGTGATAATAAGGAAGGTTATTGGTTTCTTAATTTGCTTAAATACTGATTCCTGGTAAGGATAATAAAATTACTAAATAGCAATAATCTTTCAGTGGAGAGAGATAATATTGCAAACTTTCTTAGAGCAGAAGATGAAGAGCTTTTTATGGTATAGGAATTAAGGCGAAAGAGACGGGTCATATGGTGCTGTCTGTGGCTTAAAAATTACACACCTGTAGCTGGGAAACACTGCTAATTCTGATGCAAGTGTAGACCTTGCTTTCTTTCTTCTGCCCTGGTGCTAATCTCTGAGTTTTTGTCATCTTGATAGATATAGTTGTGCAGCTTGTATGCATATGTGTTAAACATTAAAGAGGAGATTAATTTGATGGTTATAGATTATAGGATGAATTAAAAGCTTTAAATTATTTACTTAAATAGTATTTATGTACATATTTTTACACTTAAATATCTGGTGCCAAGAATAGTGGGTCGAAATAAACTTTTTCATGCTGGTCTACAGCCTTGTTTCATTCTTCCTGGGCCTTACCTACAGCAGCGAACATTAGCACCTTCAAGTATAAGTTATCAGAAGCCCCAGTCAGCTGGTGTTTGGACTGTAACTCTGTGGTGGGTTGATCTTGGCTGGCTGCCAGATACCCATCCAGTTGCTCTCTCGTTCCCCTTTCTTAACATGATGGGGACAAAATAACACAGAAAAGCTTGTGGGCCGAGGTAAGGACAGGAAGTTTGCTTACCAGTTACTGTCATGGGCAAACCAGACTCAACTTGGGGGAAATTAATTTACTGTCGATTAAAAGAGAATGGGATTGTGAAAAACAAAGACAAAAACTAAAACTCCTTTCCCCCGCCCCCTTTCCCCAGGTTCAACTTCAGTCCTTCATTCCTGACTCTTCTACCTCCTCTCCCTACCCTTTCATTCTGAGTGGTGCATGGGGGGTGAAGGGTTGTGGTGAGTCCATACCAGTTCCTCTCTGCTGCTCCTTACTCCTCACACTTCTCCTCTACTCCAGCGTGGGGTCCCTCCCATGGGCTGCAGTTCCTTCAGGGAATACCAACCTGGTCCACTCCATGGAGCCTCCTCTCAGCAGGCTGCAGTGTGGACATCTGCTCCACTGTGGTCCTCTCCACAGGCCACAGGAAAATATGTGCTCCGCTATGGTCTCTCCCACGGAAACATCTGCTTCAGGCCTGGAGAGGCAGTAGAGGTTATTGAGCACAAAATATCTGAAAATATGCCTGGATGTGCTCCAGTCTCAGGAGCAACAGTTGGTGGTGTTAATAATTCAGACTTAGTGGATTTAACTGATGAAATTGAAAAATTGTTTGCTATTGCCATTTTTTTTTTCATGTTTAGAGAATTCAGTTGAGTACTTGTACCTTTCAAACAGCAGTATGCCAAATTTTTTGGATGTTTTAAAATAACAGAAAATATATTCTACATGACTAGTCTTCATTAGAAATAATCCAAGCGTTTTTGAAGAGTTTGTATTTGGCATTTGTAAGGAAAATATTTTATCTTTCACTTTTACAGACGATAGCAAGACAACTGGCTGAAATCTTGTTACGAGGCATGTGTGAACAGAGTTATTGGAATCCACTGGAAGATCCTCCTCACCAATCCCCTCTAGATGATCCACTTCGAAAAGGTTCAAATACTAAGAATTATGCGCTCAGTAGAAGACCGCGGGTATACACTGGAGAAAAGTATGGCTGAGTTTATACCTCTCTTGTTTCTATAACTGCAATTGTTACCCAGTGCACTGGGTTCTTTAGTTTGTATTTTTGAAAACAGAAGGAATCGGGCAATGTGAATGGGAGTGTTTCCCATGCTGTATGTGTACACATATTCCCTGAAGAGAACTAGGGAAGAAACATCCTTCTCCAAGTAGAACTTTGCTCTGTATGGACAATACCTTTTTTTCTCAATTATATATAAAAAAAAAATTGTTCTATACTGTGTTATATGGTAGAGTAAATCTCTCTTATTATGCCTGGGATACAAAAGAAAACATGAACTGGGTGGCAAACCTGATATTGCACTTTTTAAAAGTTATGTGCTGTTTCTAGACCTCTATTCTGCTTTATGATAGAAAGGAAAGAGCAATATGGAGATTCAAGTTAATCCCTGAAACACTGTGAAAAAAACAAAACATATCTAGCAATTTATCTGGCAGTTTCAAAGGTGGTTTATTTCCCAAGGCAGCTACCGTTTAGTCTTCTTAAGTTAGTGTTGGCATTTCTCTGTGATGCTGCCTTTTTGTCGAGTGTCACTCTTTCACTGATTCAGCTAAGTGGTGTGCTATGGATCATTTTTGTGTAGTGAACCCCAGGGTTAAATCTAGAGTAGCTTTGGTGTGTATCTCTTGTTTCCTGAAAATGTGTGGGTTTTTTTCAAAATGAATCACCATCAGTGTAGTGTTAAATGTAGATAGCCATTTCCTTGAATTTGAACTTTTCCTTGAAAGTTAATAGCTTGTTGTTTCTTTGTATCTGATCAAATGAAAAATGGTTACTAAAGTAAAGTTATTTTCCTTGGACACACTCTGACAAAATGTTGCACTTTATTACAATCCTTGGGTGTAGCTTACTGCCTGAAAGTCACGTGCTTGTGTCAAAGCATACTGGTGAAATCTTAATTGATTGGCACTATCTTTTTTAATTTGTTTTTTATGGCATTAATACCAAGTTGATCTGACAAAACTTTGTGGCATGCTTGTTTCTCATAAGCTGCAACCTTTGCACTGCTCTACTTGTATTCTACACACAAGTCTTTGTCGGATCTTGTATTTTTATATATATATATATATTTAATACAGTCAACAGCTATTCGTTGCTTGTTTGGATCCATGCTGGAAAGCACTGGGAGCCAGAGAACTGAGAAATAGATTTAGCAGTGGAGTTAATGATCTAGCTGAGATTGCAATTTGCCGTAGCAGAACAGTGCTAAGTAATATAGATGGAGAAGATTGACATTCTATTTGAGTTTAAGAAGAATATTTTACGTAAGAGTTTGTGGAGTCTGAAGAGTATCACTGGAGATATTAAAAATCCAACTGGACATGATCCTGGGTAACCTGTCAGTTGATCCTGCATTGATGATTCCCAGACACCTCCTCCAGCCTCAACTATTCTGTGATTCTGTGAAATTGGTGTGATCTGGGAATCTCTTTTGAGGAGATTGTCGTCTGTTCCATATGAAATTTTTGACTCTTTTTTCCAACAATTTTTTTATATATATATTGTGGTCTAGCTGGATTAAAACCCAGGCATTGTGAGTTTTTTAGTTTCAGTCTTGTCTGACTCTGTCTAGGATGTGAAGTGATTAAGAAGCAGTCTTCTGAGCTTTAGGGAAAGGTCAGATATAGATTTGAACATTCAGTTTGCCAGAACAACTACCGTGTTTCTCTGCAGGTACGTGGTTAACAAACTGTACATGCAGGCAATCTTTTTGGTCAAAAGGAAATACCTGATTTGTGGATACACCTTGATCACTACACTTAAAATTATGCATTTATTGCCTAAATGTGAGGAAATCTGTTTATGCAGTCACACATTTTCTCATTCAAACTACTTGGTTTCACACAGCAAATCCTAAAGAACAGTCTGTTCCTCTCTTACAGTGTATATGCCATATTAGTTACTTATGAAAGATTTTTTTCCATAACGTTACTTTGTTGTTATGTGCAAGACAGTCTGTTTCTATGGTAGATTGCTTACAGAAGTAGCCCTACTAAATTCTGAAGAGAAGTTTTGTTGTAGTGTTCATAGTATCTTTACATTGTAACATAAAATACTCTTATACTGCAGGCATTTGACTTACTTAGCTGCATTTTTTGCAGGTTTCTATTAATGTATACTCTATACAGCAGCAAGTTAACGTAATTTTGGGGTCATTATTACTAGCAAGTACAATGGCCTTTATCTTCAAAGATTTCTAGCAATTCTCCTTCTTTGGTCCAGAATACTTATAGCAGGTTTCTCAGGCTCAGTCTTTCAAACTTCGGTTCTTCGTTCTCAACTCATCCTTCTGTAGAAACATGCCTCCTCCAAAACTGGGGCCTTGTTCAGTGTAATTTTCTTGTTCTGGAGCATGCAAGTGAGGAGTTCCACAATTTCAACGGAGCATGTAATTAAGTCCTTTTCATTCATCACATCAGAGTGATTAATACCAGATCAGATAAATGTCATGTAATGATGAGATAAATAGATCATATCTAGCCAAGTATCTCATCTCTAGCAGTGATTGAAAGTAAGTACCTAAGACAATGAATAGCAAGACAGATATGTAGGAAACTTCTTCCTAGGTATTCATGGTTTTGTTCTGTTACTGTGTTTGGCTAGCTTTTCTGAAATGCAAATTTAGAGCATTGCAAAGAAATGCATTTTAACCAATCACTTTATCTATGCAATTTACTCTCTGTTCTCTTCTCTGGAAATTTTCCACTTTTACAGTACTCTTGCTATTTTTGTAAGCTACTCCTAAAAGTAATGTGTTCCGCTTAAATAATTAAATTCTCATTTTGAACAGCATCTTTTGTCCTCAAGAAAATACAGAAGAAGCCTTATTGTTGCTGCTTATTAGTGAATCTATGGTAGGTAAAATAGAACAAATGTGCATGTGCTGTATGGGTGTGTGTTTTTCTTGTCTTTTAAAAATTTAAATAGAACTTTTTTTTGTCATGCCTTACTTTATGACTTGAGTTTTATTTTTTGTTAGGAAGGCAGTAACTTCTGAGACTCAACGTTCTGTTCCTCTGAGACAACAAGATGAGGTCTGCAAGTGTTATGAATAGGAGTTTTACTCCGTTAGAGCAGCTGAGCCTAGCCTCCTCCTAATCATAGGCAAGAGAACACAAAACCAGTCTTTCACTTGGCATCACTTACCAGTATGAACCACTGTTAGACCAGCTGGTTGCCATTCAGACAGATTCAAAAATTAAATTTTTTTTGTGGTAAAAAACAAATCAAAGACTACTAGATGAGCATAAGAAACATAGCCAAAAGTATTTTCCATTGTGCATTAAACCTCAGATATCACTCAAATTCCTAAATGATTTTCGATGATGCTGGCATTCAGCCTTTGCTGAATCACCTTAGCAGGCAATCCACAACTTCTCTGGGCAACCTGTTCCAGTGTCTCACCACCCTCACAAGAAAGAATTTCTTCCTAAAATCTAATCTAAACCTACCCTCTTTCAGTTTGAAACCATTGCTCCTCCTGTTACTACACTCCCTGATGAAGAGTGCCCCCCCATCTTTCTTCCAGACCTCTTTGAAGTATTGGAAGGTCGCTATAAGGTCTCCCTGGAGCCTTCTCTTCTCCAGGCTGTAAACCCCCAACTCTCTCAACCTTTCCTCATAGGAGAGGTGCTCCAGGCCTCTGATCATCTTTGTGGCCCTCCTCTGGACCTGCTTCAGCAGGTCCATGTCTGTCTTACTCTGTCTTTTGATGCAGCCCAGGAGGCAACTGGCTTTCTGGGCTGTGAGTGCACGTTGCTGGCTCATATTTAGTCTTTCATCCACTGATACCCTCAAGTCCTTCTCCACAGGTCTGCTCTCAATCCACTCGTTGCCCAGCCTGTATTTGTGTTTAGGATTGCCCCTAGGTACAGGGCCCTATACTTGGCCTTGTTGAACTTCATGAGGTTCACACAGGCCCACCTCTCAAGCCTGTCAAAGTCCCTTTGAGTGGCATCCCTTCCCTCCAGTGTGTTGAGCACACCACACAGCATGATGTCATCTGCAGGCTTTCTGAGGGTGCACTTAATCCCACTCTCTGTGTTGCCGACAAATACATTAAACAGTGCTGGTCTCTATACCAGCTTCAAAGGAACACCATTCATCAGTGATCTCCACTTGGATGTGGAGCTGTTGACTGCAAGTCTTCGAGTGTGACCATCCAGCCAATTCCTTATGCACTGAGTGGTCCATCTGTCAAATCCATGTCTCTTCAGTTTAGAGACAAGGATGTCATGTGGGACAGTGTCAAATGCTTTGCACAAGCCCAGGCAGGTGATGTCAGTTGCTCTTCCTCTATCCACCAATGCTGTAACCCCGTTGTAGAAAGCCACCAAATTTGTTAGGCCCAATTTGCCTTATTGAAGCCATCTTGGCTGTCACCAATCACCTCCTTATTCTCCACGTGCCTTAACGAGGCTCTAGGAGTATCTGCTCTGTGATCTTGCGGGCACAGAGGTGAGACTGACGGGCCTGTTGTTCTCCAGGTCTTCCTTTTTTGCCTTTTTAAAAATGGGGTTATGTTTCCCCTTTTCCAGTCTGTGGGAACTCAACTAGATGGGTAGTGGCTTAGCAACTTCATCTGCCGGTTCTCTCAGGAGGCACAGATAGCGCTCATCAGGTCCCATGAACTTGTGCACCTTCATGTTCCTTAGGTGGTCTCAAACTTGATCTTCTCCTACAGTGGGTGGTTCTTCATCTCCCAATCCCTGTGTTTGCCTTCTGCGACTTGGGTGGTGTGGCTGGAGCATTTGTTGGTGAAGACCAAGGCAAAAAAGTCATTGAGTACCTCAGCCTTCCCTATGCCCTGGCTAACCATGTCTCCTCTTTCATTCCTGAGAGGCCCACATTTTCCCTAGTCTTCCTTTTACCTCAGATGTACATAGGTAGAACCTTTTCTTGTTGCCGTGATGTCCCTGACCAGATTTAATTTTATCAGGGCTTTAGCTTTCCTAACCTGATCTCTGGCTGCTTGGGCAATTTCTCTGTATTCCTCCCAGACTAACTGTCCTTGCTTCCACCCTCTGTAGGCTTCCTTTTTGTTTTTGAATTGGTCCATGAGCTCTTTGTTCATCCGTGCAGGCCTCCTGGAGTTTCTGCCTGACTTCGTCTTTGTTGGGATGCATTGCTCCTGAGCTCGGAGGAGGTGATGCTTCAATATTAAGCAGCTTTCTTAGGCCTCTCTTCCTTCCAGGGCTTTATCCCATGGTACTGTACCAAGCAGATCCCTGGAGAGGATGAAGTCTGATCTCCTGAAGTTCAGGGTAGTGAGCTTGCTGTGCACCCTCCTTGCTGCCCCAAGGATCTTGAACTCTTTTGACATTTCATGGTCACTGCAGCCAAGGCTACTCTTGAGCTTCGCATTCTCCACCAGCCCCTCTTTGTTGGTGAGAACAAGGTCCAGCATAGCACTTCTCCTCATTGGCGCCTTTGTCACTTGGAGAAGGAAGTTACCATCAACACATTCCAGGAACCTTGTGGGACAATACAGCAGGTGTTGTCCCTCCAACAGATATTGGGGTGGTTGAAATCCCCAATGAGGACCAAGGCTTGTGAACACAAGGCTGCTCCTATTTGTCTGTAGAGGGCCTCATCTGCTTGGTCTTCCTGGTCAGATGGCCTGTAGCAGACCCGCTATAATGTCATCTGTCCCTGCCCTCCCCTTAATCCTGACCCATAAGCTCTCGGTTGGCTTCTCATGCATCCCCAATTGGAGCTCCATGCACTCCAGCTGGACGTGGATGTAGAGGGCAACACGCCCTCCTTGTCTCCTCTGCTTGTCCTCACGTAGCAAGCCATTCCACCAAGTCTCGGTGATGCCAATCAGATCATAACCCTTCAGGCCTGCACACGTCTCTAACTTCTTTTTCTATTCCCCATGCGTTGTGCATTTGCGCAGAGGCATTTAAATTGGATGAAGCTGATGTATTGGCTGGAGTGGCTGAAATACCTTTGTGCTGTTCTTCAGCTGTGCTTCTGATGACCTGTGAGCTCTCTCCAGGCTCTGGGCATCTGTTGCTGGCCCTGGCATCACACTGGTAGGAGTGGGATGCATTGAGGTTCCCCTCACTGAGGATTAGATCTAGTGCAGCATATATCCAGAAAAATGGATCTTGCTAGTGGACTGCAAATGCTACTTCGGTGTCACCTTGAGTTCCCTTAATTTTTGAATTCAGAAAGGATGCTTTGAGTAAGATTTAAATTGTAATATTTATGAAAGAAATTATCTGGGAAAGATAGTTCTGTGCTTTTCAAGTGTTCTAATTCTCTTACAGGTACCTTTCAGTATACAATACGTTTCTTTTAGCAACATGACTGTTGCTACAGTGTGTTGTCATGCCTAATGAAAGTCAGCTGCAACTCTGCAATCATTCTTACTGTAAAACATCCTTGTATTCAAGTTGTTACACTTGTGAAGTATAGATCAGCTTTTCCTTATATAGGAGAAATGAGGTGGAAAGGTGGGATCTGAAGGACTGACATTGTCATGTTACATGTACGTGTTGCTGCATGTCAGCTGAGCTGTAGTAACAGAACCATGGAATGACTGAGGTTGAAAGGGACTTCTGGAGGTCATTTTGTCCAACCCTCCTGCTTAAGCAGGGCTCCTCGGAGCAGGCTGTGTCTGTGTCCAGGCAACTTTTGACTACCTCCAAGGACGGAGACTCCATAATCTCTGGGCAACCCATGCCAGTGCTCGGCCACCCTCATGGTAAAAAAAAAAGTGCTTCCTGATGTTCAGAGGGAACCTCCTGTGTTTCAGTTGGTGCCCCTTGCCACTGGGCACCACTGAAAAGAGCCTGGCTCCATCTTCTTTGTCCTCAGTGATAAGGTTCCCCCCGTAAGCATTCACTTCTCCAGGCTGAAGAGTGCCAGCTCTCTCAGCCTTTCCTCTTAAAAGAGACACTCCAGTCTCTTATTCATCCTGGTGGTCATTTTGTTGGACCATCTCCAGTACCTCCGTATCTCTCTTGTACTGGGGAGTCCAGAATTGACCCAGTACTGCAGGTGTGACCTCACCAGCGCTGTTTAGCGGGGAAGGATTGCCTCCCTTCACCTGCTAGCAAACCTCCTTGCTCATGCAGCCTGAAAGCACTGGACTTCTGTCCAGCAAGGGCACATTCCTGCGTCCTGTTCAACTTGGTGTCTGTCAAGCTGCTTTCCAGCAGGATGACTCCTAGCATGTACTGGTGCCTGGGTTTGTTCCTCCCCTGGTGCAGGATTTGCACTTCCAAGTCTTCACTGAAGGCTTTGATGAGGTTCCTGTCAGCTCATTCCTCCAGCCTGTTGAGGTCCCTTTGCATGGCAGCACAGCCCTTTGGGACTTCAGTTCCTCCTCCCAGTTCTGTATCATGAGCAAGCTTGCTGAGGGTACACTCTGCCCCATCATCCAGATCATTAATAAAGATGTTGAACAGGCTCAGGCCTAGTTAGCAGTCTCTAACTTACACCACCTTCAACTAGACTTCATGGAATCATAGAATAGTTTGGGTTGGAAAGAACCACTGATGATCATTTAGTTCAGCTCCCCTGCAGCGAGCAGGGACATCTTCAACTAGATCAGAGTCCTGTCCAACCTGACCGTGACTGTTTCCAGGGATGGGGACTACTTCATTTCACTGATCACCACCTCTTGGGCTCAGTCTTATGTGTTATTCTTAGCTGACGGTAAAATGGCTGAGTCTATCCTTTCTTCCACCATGGGAGAACTAAGTTGTACTGCTTGCATTTGCCTAAGGCTTAAAGTGTGTTTAGGGTAAGTGTGGCCAGCTGACACACTGCAGCTTGACTGTCACTTTATTTTGTCTGAGACCATGGTAGTTCTGAAACACTGAGCACTTGAGTTTGTATGTACATTCTGTTTTATAATTATGCAGAAAATGATTGTTCTAATATAGAAGACACCCTCAATACTTAAAAGGCATTCTCTCTTATAATACCGCTTTGGCATAGTCAGCCCGTTTTTCACAAGAAGTGCTAGTTCATAACTTGTTCTATATTTTCAAGGAATTGAGTCAAATAATGATTAAATATGGAGGCAAAATGAAGAAGTTCTTGGT
Organism: Buceros rhinoceros silvestris; assembly: GCF_000710305.1. Lineage (NCBI taxonomy): Eukaryota > Metazoa > Chordata > Aves > Bucerotiformes > Bucerotidae > Buceros > Buceros rhinoceros. The sequence goes on along the minus strand of NW_010411019.1, from coordinate 18,489 downwards.
GCTGACTAGATATTTATGCATTGTAGAAAGGAAAAACCAAAGACTTCTTGATTGAAAGAAAGCAAGATGGCTGTTTTGGGGGGTATGTGTGAGGGTGTGTGTTTTCAAACCAAGCTGCAGATTATTCAGTTGGCAATTCTTGAAATGTCTGTGCGTTTTACTCTCCGTGTACATCTCCATATCTCTTTTAGTATTTAATTATTCTGATTTTAAACATGTATCTTCTGTGTTCAGAGCTTAAATGTTATCCTGTTAAAGCAGAGAAACAGTTTATTATCCCTCACCCCTGAAAAGCAGAGAAATAGGCTGCCCATTAAAATTTAGTGTATTAAAGTAAATGTATTAAAGGGGCCCTGTCTAAGTAAAAAAAAAAGAGGGGGGGGGAGGGAGAGGAGAAAGAGCGATCTTTAATTTCTGATTTCAAACTACCAGGTAGAGAATTCGTACCAATGGGAATATTAAAAATCAAGAAATCTAAAAATAGATAAGGTATTTTCAGAGGCTTGACGGGGATGGGAGAATGGGAGAACTCCTGGGCAGTTCAATATAGGTAGTCTCAGCTACTGAGAGACCTGAATTTTATCCTTTGCTCTTTAACAAGATTTCTCAGTGAACATCGTCAAGTAATTTAATCCAGTTCAAGCTTAGCTTTCTGCCTTCTCAAAAGGAAAAATTAAGGAATTAGGCTTGCAACATGCCTTTCACAAAACTGGATTGAAAGTACAAAGCCTGACTGCAGATATGGCCCGATTCCAAACCTGTGCTCAGAATCAGGGGCGGTTTTCACTTTTCACTAGTAACTCCTGAAGGTGATTGTGTGATTATCCTGGGCAGGTTGCCAGTTACAAGTGAGAGGATAGTGTCATAACGTTGTGAAGAGAAAAGGAATTGATTGCCTTAATTTACAAAAGTTGGAATAGAGGATTTGAAGATCCTTCTGGTATGTTTTACTAGCATACAGAAAATAAAATTAAATTTTAAAAGATGATTATACGTTATATTAAAAAACCTTAGTTGGTTTCTGAGAACTCTGCAGTAATGTTAAACATATTACCTAGTTTATGTAATTAGAATCAAGTAATTAAAAATAGATCCATATAGAAACATAAAGCTTGCCGCTAATATATAAAATTGGTGATTCTTACTATTTATAAATTAGTAGCAGATGCTATCTCTCTGTATCGCCAGTATCAACTGCTAACTGTCAGTCTGAACAGAATGGTAGTTATGTGAGCAAAAATACAGGTGGGGTTACAATGGCTGATTTTGTTTCCTTTTTCACGGTCCGTTTCAGGCTAACCGTGATGCTGTACTGAGCAGAATACCAGAACACAAGAATGATCGTATCATCAGTTTGCAAAGTGCATCTGTAGTCTACGATTTACTTACTATAGCCTTGGGCAGAAGAGGCCAATATGAAATGCTCTCAGAGGTTTGTTAATAACTGTGAATGTTCAACTGTGTCTTCGTTGCTTGTTTCTCTTAATCATGGTAATTGTGGTAGTTCCTAAGGACTAAACAGATATAGAACGCTGTCATTCTGACTACTCTATAAATACAGTAGGTAGTTTCCGCCTCAAAAATTTTACTGTCTAAATGTATACAGGGAACTTGAGGTGATCAAGCGTGGAGATTGTGTGAAACGTGCAGTAAATGTTTAATGACACACAATTTCACATGGTTTTTAGGTGGGGAGGCATGGATCTGCTGAAAGGTTATACATTAAATGGAGACAGCAGGAAGGAGCGGCAGAAGATAAAAGCTATTGTAGATATAAATGATAGATATAAATGCCTAGAAAAAAGATTTGTGATTTTTTATTTCAAAGAAAACTTTCTTTTACACCTCATAATATTTGGAGTGCTCCAGAGTTCTTGTAGTTTGTAAAATGGCTTTGAATTTAATAAAACAGAAATGTATTACTTTTCCAGGTCTGTAGGAAAGTGCATTCTCTATCTCAAATGTCTTGTGTTTGTTATGCAGTTTGCATGTGTTTTGTTAGATTGTGGTGACTTACTTCTTCAGGAAATTTTCAAATACTGTTAACAGTTTTATACCTGAGAAACAGCTACAGCTCTTCAAGCAGAACACATCTTTTTGCTGCTCCAAACAGTGCTCACCCAGCAGCAGGATATTGTTGCTGACCATGATTAATTATTGGTATCCAGAAGGAATACTTTGGCATTTGTCCAGGGATTGATTTGCTGAGAAATGTTTTCTCTCTACCGTGGCAGAGAATTTATATTAAGATAAAAATGGAAAAAAACTCCCAATCCAAACAAACCAGTTGTCCTCTGGTATATGTTGATAGGCACCCTTTAATCTGTATCTCCTGTGATGATAAGCTCTGAATTTGGGTATTCTTCTTTGTGAAAATACTTCATTGCTGCAAGTTTTGCATGCAAGTCAGTTTTAATTCATACAATAGAAAGCCTTTCACAAAGCTTGGGAGTATGAAAGCTCATACAGGACTGTCATCCTACAACATAGTCTAATCAGGAATATTTCAATTTACTTGCCACTACAGACACTATCACCTTCATGGAGTTTTAGGTGGTTGCACCAAAGCTGCAACAGAGAACTCTTCATATATTTCAGTCTAGAACTTTTTAAAGGATAGTCGTCAACATGTATGTTGCTTCATGTAATTGCACTCTGCAGACTAGAAAGTTGATTGCTAAATCAGTTTAATCCAGAAAAGTATTGCACCTTTCCACTCTCTGGAGCTGGCCTGATGGGTAAAAGTGAGCATAGCAAAATGAAATAATTCTTAAGGACAACAGCAGATATGAAATATGTTTATTTAATATATTTAATCTCAGTATAGTAATAATGAATTTCTTTTTGTCATTTAGTTGTTAAGTGGTAAATCTCAGCAGAATATTGACTGTGGAGTTAAAAATCTTAAAAATACATAGGCTGCTCCAAAAGTGATGCCTCTTATTTATTTCCGTGGAAATTACAACAGGTACAAAGAGCACAATAACACTATTTGATGGAGCAAATTCTCAGCTACAAAACACTGTTTTTCAACACAGTCCTCCCCACTGGCTGTACGTTTTCATCAGTGATGAACAAGAGCTTGTGCGCCGCTCCCATAAAAATCTGTCCCGGTGGAGGTGACCCACCGCCACTGTTTCAACTACTGAAATGCACCACTCACTGCCCCACTGTGCTGACACCCACTGCTTGGTCTCAGTAACTGTTCAGCAGTGTCGATGACTGTCAGTGGGTGCAATGTTTTCCACATGGAGGAATTCAGTTACACTCCTTTGCTTCATCCACACTCTCATGTCAGACCCCATGTTGTCAGACTGCCCCTCTGCTGCCGTCTGTCACACAGCAACAAAACTGAATGGAGTACTGGTTGGAAGGGTCAACCTCTACTGCCAGACCACCAACATCGGCCTCTGACGTTGTGGCCCAACCTCACGGAACGGGAGGCATTACTTTCAGAGTGACCCTTTTAGAAATAGTACTGTCAGGTGAACCTTGAAACGCACCCCTGCTCCCATCCCTTTTAAGTGGTGCTGACAAGTACTTGTGGAGCCATTGCTTGTTAAGTATTCACAATTTAGGAAGAGTGTGTGTACAAATTTCCTTTTCACTGAAGACTTATCTCTTGCCTTTCACAGCTGATACCTTAAGTAAGCTAGTATTTATCATTACTTCTTTCAGACTAAATAGGACAGTACCAGCAGGAGTATTTAAACAAACATGATAAATGGGAAATCATATAGAATCTGGCAGCTGTTTTCACTTAACTGATTTGAATGATTTTAATTTTTAATTGCATGTATTTTAGCTATGAGTTGATAAGAAAGTTTTTATACTACTATAGCTTCTTAATAATTGAAGAATATTATTAAATAACAATTTTCCCCCTAAAATTAGTGTTTAGAAAGAGCCATGAAGTTTGCATTTGAAGAGTTCCATCTCTGGTATCAGTTTGCATTGTCCTTGATGGCAGCAGGAAAAGTAAGTCTTTTTTTTTTTTTTTTTGCTATAATTCTTCTGTTGATGACTTTGATAAAAATATTTGGCACTTCCCTAATTTTTGTCTGTAGTGTTTTTGATAATAATTCTAATCCTTAATTCAGCTAAGTGCACTGTAAGTACTGCTAAGTACACTTCTGAATTTATGCCTAGTGCTGTACAAAGAATGTTATTATTTCAGTGGTTTCAAAATTAGGAAGACTGGAAGGTGATAATAAGAACTATATTGCCAACAAGCTCAAGTTACGTTAATTGAATGTGAGTAGTGAATTATACCAGATCATATTATCCAGTAACAACTTGTTTAAGTGTTGTTTTGATGAACGTATTTTACCCTTTTTTTCTTTGTTTAATACTACTGTCTTTGAGATTGCATATTTTGTGCAATTAAAGTGAGATGGATTTATTTAAAAAAATTATATAATCTAGAAAATTATCCAATGCAATCTTCTGTTTTCAGTTCCTTTTGCTTTCCCCTGGCATGTTTCGGAAAGTAAATCACATTCATTATTTAATATACATAATACTGATTTTCTAAAAGATCATTCTCACTGGGGGTAATTTGCCTATCCTCAGTATGGGAAATAGGAATGATTTGTATTTTCTTTAGAAAATATTTTTAGAAGCACGTTGTTTCTGAAGAGGCTTGATTCTTCTTTCCATTCTCTATTTACTTTGAGTTATCTTCTAAACTGTGGTTGGATGGGGGCAAATGAATTAGAATAAGAGGAGCAGTGCCAGTCTGTTATACAGTGGTGTATCAGAGCTATCCCTAAGTGGTGGTGTAACTCCCACAGAATGCTAAAATACTGATTGTTCTGAAAGGTCTGTCCTGTTCCTGCTCTTTCATTTGCCTGGCTCAAATGTTGTGACCTTACAGGCCTAGCAAAGTTTTAAATGCATCTCAAAACTGTTTTCTGAATCATCTACCACTGGAATTACATCTGGGCAAATGTTTCACTGGGAACACTTAATGATAGTTTGTAGGGATTAAATAACAACAGCAATGCCTGAGGTCCTGTGTTTCAGTTGCATGAGGAGTTGTGACAAATTGTAAAACAAAATACTTAGTGATGTTTCCTTCACATGGGAAAAATAAATGATGGAAATAGTAATCTTCTATCTGTGAAACTTACTTATGCTTTTAGTAAATTCAATGGAAAATGTTTTTAACAGTCTGCTCGAGCTGTTAAAGTTTTGAAGGAATGTATACGTTTGAAACCAGATGATGCAACTATTCCACTCCTTGCTGCAAAGCTCTGTATGGGATCTCTCCACTGGGTAAGCTTTGCTACTGTTTGTCTTTTCAGCAAGAGCTGTGCTAAAGTGCACAGGGATGTAGGAAATATTTTGCTCTTCTGATAATCTCTAAAAACAAAGCACAGATATATATGCACATGTACATCTCTGCATGGCTGTTTAAAAATATTTGACAGCAATGGTTACATTTATCAAGGTAGCATACCTTGATACTGGTCTAAGATGTAGCTAGGAATGTATTAGAAATTGAAACGTTGGCATATGGAGATTAAAAATGCAACTTAGACTTCTGTTTCCTCTGTGCAAGAGGAAAACAACTTTTTTTTGGAAGATAATGAGTCAAGTCTCTTATATTCAAGACACTCTTCTGGTATAATACCATGTTTGCAGGCAGACGGGGTTTATGAATTTCTAGTAGGGGCAGTGTCTTTTTAAAAAGTGTTACTTGAATTGTATATTAGATAACCTTGAAATTGGTGTATCTGTACAAAAAACATTAAGGTGATCGAAGATAATTGTGTGCCTTTCAAGATATACACGTAATTTTTAGAAGAATGAGTATATATAAAATGTTGGAAAAGAGGATGGAAAGGTCACAATCAGAAATTGAGAAAATAGTGCAGTAGCAGAAACATGACTTGTTGAGGCTGACAAAAATACAGTCTTAGTAATTAATGTAGATTCTAGTTCTGTGAGTTGTTCCCTGTGGCTTGACTCCATATGGAGTAGCTTACTGTACTTAGCAGTTACATTTACCAGAATGGATTCAAATGTGGTTTTTTTCCCCCTAGATTGTTAAATAGCGTGCTAGCATGGGTGTGCAGTTAAACCTTGATCTTTTACATGTTTCTCTATTTGTGAATTGGCATACATTCAGCAATGCTGTATGTGATGCAGAGTTCTGCATGGCTATATTTTTTTCACAGGGTTGGGGCCATAGTTCTTGTAATTGATTTTCCTAAGGAAGAGGTACATGTGGCAAGAATACTATTTATGAAATGCAAAAGATGGCATATGTGGACCAGAAATGCCTTTTTTATTTAAAAAAATTAAAAAAGAGAAAAGGGAAAACTGTAGTAAATTTAGAATCATCTGTGTGTTATGTGCCAGAGTTTCTCTTAACCATAGGAATGGGTGCTTCAGCTTAAAATCTGTGTTCTTTACTCAGTATTTAGCAGGAAAACTAAGTCTAATGAAAAACAAAATACTTCTTAAAAGCAATCCTGTCTGAGATTTCAACAGACTCGGTATGCATAATACACATGCTGTGCATTCTCCTCATTATAATGTAAGATTAGATAGCTTGAGACTTACATAGATTGCTAACATGGTTTTGTAATATTTTCAGTTGGAAGAAGCTGAAAGATTTGCCAAAACAGTTGTTGATCTGGGGGACAAAACATCAGAGTTCAAAGCAAAAGGCTATTTAGCACTGGGATTGACTTACAGTCTGCAGGCTACTGATGGTAAGACAAGAAGAAACATTCCCATTTGGAAATTGCCTGAAAAAGGATACCTAGCAGAATGCTAGGCTTAAAATTAAAGCTTCTGTGTGCAACCGTTTTTGAAGTCAATGTATTAAAACTTCTTCAATGAACATGTGGAATGAAATCTCTTGATCTTGCTGATCTGATTAAATACATCCTTTTCAGCATCTTTGCGAGGGATGCAGGAGGTCTTGCAGAGAAAGGCTCTTCTTGCATTTCAGAGGTGAGTGGGTGTTAATCTTTTCATTTCATTCTGCTATAAGTAGTGAAAAGCTTTTATTATGTGTTAAAAAGAGGGACTTGTAAAAGATTGTGTAATGAGGATTTCACCTTTGGGAGTCTCCCTTCATGAGCAGAGAAAGTATTTCTTTAGCATTCATCATTTTCTGTTAGAAATACCTAAACTGATTTCTAAGGATTTCCTTTTATTTAATTTTAAAGACATTTCTGTTGCTCTCTGGTATAAAATATTTGCTCAAAGGAGTATTCTATTCTGATCTAGAAGGAAAAATTGTATGATGCAAGGTTTCAAGTCATGGTTCAGTGTGATAGTATTTCTAGAAGAGCTGGTAGCTAATCAGATTGTACATGAGACTTTTGCAATTATCTCTCTCTGTAGAGATAGAGCAATAATTGAGGCCCTGCTGCTGTGGATGAGGGGCAAAATCCAGGTAAGCTAGGGTGAAAGAAAAAATTCTATCTGGAGATTTAACAGCAGAGGCCATGACAATGCAAGTGTTCTGTCTTCCAAGTGCCTTACACAGAAGTAGCACTGTTGGAGATGATGGTAGTTCATTCTCAAGGGTTTGACTATGCAAATGAAATTCCAATAAACGGCTGAATGAGGACATCTTTACCTTAAATATAGAAGAAACAAATCTTAATGACAAAGCTGGCAGAAATGTTTCAGCATCTAAATATGTCTCTTTTTATGTTTATATACCCTTGAAAACTCTAATTCAGTGAGAAAGGCCTAAATGTGTCAGGGAAACTGATATGTGCCTTACTGTGAATACAAAGACTTGGGTTTTTGTTGGTAGTTTTCTATCTGAGGGGATAGGCTTGAAAAAGTGTTTTTCAAAGTGAGGCTGCTATGTACTGGTCCTTCCTTTTTCTGTCTTCTCTTAACTTTTCCTCTTTATGTAAGTATGTTTTAACATATATTTGCTCTTCCTATTTCTTAATAGTTTAAATAGTTTTTTATCACTTCAGCATTCTTTTTCTATGTTGAAACTGAATTTTCTACCTCCTGGTTTATACCTCAGTTCCTCACTTATCCCTCATAGAACTGCCTTAATCATCACTAGTTCAAAAATACTGTGCTAATAATTTCTCACAATTTCTACTCATTCAGTACCTTTCAGGTTCTAATAGTAAATTGCTTTCTTTTGCTGATTCTTTGAAACAACAGAGGATGAAACGAACCGTAGCTTGAAGCTAATCCATCCCAGTTCAGTGCCTGATGACTCTACCCTTCAGTTTAGTATAGCAATTCCCAAAATTCTGAGACTCATTCCCTGCTATCGATCTGGCTGGAAAATTTCCATTTTCTGAGTCTTTTTGAAGAATTCCTAGCAGGGAATAGTGTCAGCTGAAATGTGAAAACACATCTAGCACCTCTTCACTGAACCATTACAGGCATCCTTTAGCTATATAGGTTGAGTGCAACTTAAGTTTTTTAGTGATATGGAGCTTTGAAATACTTGTGCTAAATAGCAGAATATAATTTTATACACAGAAAGCCTTAGGAACAAGAGCATTAACTGTATCTGCTTTCTATGCATCTTTCTGATGCTTTGGGGTTTTCTTTGTTCTTTGGGTTTTTTTCCAGTTGATACAACTTCCTAGAAACACTGTTTGTATTTTTAAGTACCTGTTCCAGGGTTATTGATGTTAAGTTATATACTCATCCTTTCTGCTGGCCTTTCTCAGAAAGAACTTGTATGTAGGCTTTTAGTTAAAGTATCAGTCAGAGGTTTTAGTAGTGAGCAGGGTGTATGTTTTGAAAACTAGTGAATTGCCAATATTGCTGTTAGTGGTACTGCTGATATGAGTAGCTAGGACTCCACGCAGACTGTTGAATAGGATGATTTAGCTCGTGAAAATAACAGAGTTTCTGCATCTCAACAATCCCATAGTTACCCTCTAAGAGCAGGGAAAAAGTTATGTTCTGAAAGGTGATTGTTCTGCATATTAACCTGTTTCTCCACTTGTGTTCATAGAGAGAGACTCACACCTGATAGAACAGCTGTACTGGAAATGCACTTCATGTGGTTGATGATGTTTCTGGTTCCTTGTTTTGATAACATAGGTGTAGGATGTTACCAAAAATTTGTTACCGCAGAGTATGTTATGCTCAGTGTACCAGAGTCAGACCCACTTTCTCATCTTAAAAATAAATGTTTACCAGAAGGTGGAAGTTGAAATTCTCTATCTCTTACACAATTTATAAAGTGAGCAGCTGTACTGGAGTTAGTATTATGATGTGCCAAGTTTTTTTAGTTTGGGGGTTTTTTGTGCATTTTTTAATCACCTACCTAAAAGACCAATTCCTGAAGAAACAGAAGTCCAGAAGAAATAGTTATGTTTTGGACCCTTGTCTATGCCAGATTCCAAGACTATCAGTTTGTGCTAGTGCTGAGGGAGTGTTTGTTTGTTTCACCCTGTTTGTTTCAAACTGGTTTTTTGGGTTTTTTTTTCGGAAGACTTTCAGTGCCTTTACTGTGATTGCTGTGAATTGAAATTTCACATAATTCACCAAATGGTTGATTGATAGTAACGGTTTTATTCTGTCACTAGCTGAATCTTGGGTGACTGAAGTACTCTGTAAGTGAAACTCTCTTGTTCTCACTTAGTCTTGCTTAATTTGGGAACTTAAATTTGAAAAATGGCTGGTTCTGGCCCCTGTTAGGCTTTATGTTTGACTCTAATCTCCGGTTTAGAGGTAGAGTTAACAAAATATGAAACTGTTCCCCAATAACTTAGCCTATTTTGATGCACGTTGGGTGCATTTGCTAAACTAATGGTGCTGTCTCTTTGAGAAGACAAAAATGCACAAGGTGGAAACAAAGTTCCCTTTGCGGTGGTAATGGCTTAAAGGCCAATTTTTTTTCCTCCCACCCTTGAATATGACTCATTAGATATTCCAAAGCTGATGATTACATATCCTATTTCGAACTGAGCCTCCATTAAAAAAATGCAACAAATATAAATGAAAAAAGTGAGTTACAAGCTTGCTGCCCAGTATTTACTACATTCATTTTGGAGTGCACCCATAAATTTTTTTTTGTGTTTGTGCTCAAGTATGTCCCCCCCCCCAAATTATCTTGCAGCAGCATGATTGTATTATAGAGGAAAATAGTTAAGTGTATTACAAGAACATCATTTGTGGGATAGGTGTCAATAAGGTGCATATAGGTGTTAAAATGGTATCAATAGGTGTGAATAAGACAGTGTATGCATTTCACCAAGGCATTAAAAACAAACAAAAAAATGTAAACAAAAGGTGCAAAAAAGTTATTTCTTTCTTTTAGTAATTGAGGTTACTTGGAGCAGCAGTAGTTACAAGTATTTTGACAGTGAATAATCACAAAACGCTCCTGCTATTGGGCAGATCAACATTTTTGTGGACAAAAATTTTTCTCGTAAAAAAGTTCATCAGCATAAACTTCTTCATCTGAATTTCAAGCATAGATTCATAATGAGTCAGAGCTTATGCTGCCTTTTACTATAATGCTATGATAAAGAAGGTCTCTAGCCTAGATTTTTTTTACATTGCTACATAGCAAGGTGCTCTGCTAACTTAAACTCAAAGCAACTCAAAGCCGAGAAGTAACTGGCTTCCTAGGAGACTTAGTATGTGCTTAAACATTGGGAGTATGAAGAATGAAAAACACTCACATCTACTTTGCTGCTACTCTTCATCTTTAAGTTTTGTGCTTCAGAACCATCCTGGTCAGGGGCAGTGCAACTGCTTAGGTACTTCCCATGCAAGTGACATAATTCTTCTCTTTGAAGGCATGTTGTTTTAGGGGATTTTTATTACAACTGTTCTTAGGTAATTACCTCTAGTGTTTGTTTATGAGTATATTTTAATTGAAGAATCATTTTGTATTGCTAAGACAATTTTTAAGACTTATACTGAAATTACATAATTAATTTTTATTAAAAATGACTCTTTAGTGGCCCAAAGTGCTTGACTGACAAGTACGAGAAAAGTGACTGGAATGGACGCCACTTACATCAAGATATACGCGTTCATGTAATGAAGAGATCTGAATATGGGTACATTAATATCTGTGTTTGTGTGTATGTTTAACCTCTGTTAACAGGGGTTTTCTTTGTTTTTAAGGGCTCACAGTTTGTCTCCAACGGATCACCTGGCAGCATTTTACTTGGCACTGCAGCTTGCCATATCCAGACAGGTTAGTTGTGTTTTAAATGTGCAGCCTACACTGTCATATGAAGATTAGAATTTGTATCTGTTGATGGATACAGATGAAGATTTCTTCGATGAAAACCTGTTTTTTCTTGTGCATATATGCATATATAAGGAAAAAAAACACTGAAATATTCTCTCTGAATACCTTCAGTCTTATACACTTCTCCAGAGTTCTGCCACAATGTTTCCATTTCTAGTATCAAAAATAAGTCATCGAATGTATTTGTTTCAGCATTTATGTTGCTGGATGGAGAGGAAGAATAAAGCAAATCTTTACTAAAGTAAAGTAAATCTGCTTAGACTGCTTATCTGGAGAGTGCGACTCTTGAATGTAGTCTTTAATGACCTTGACAGTGCATAAATCATGAGTATCTGCTAAGATCCATGCCTTTTCTGAATACTTGTTGTAGGAGGTTTGGTTATTGTGAACAAAATTGCAAAAATGTGTTTAAAAAAAATGGAATATATTCTAAAGCTATAAAAGAGAACATAGTGCAGTCCAACTTGCACAGCTGTTACGTTTAAGGGCTTTAGGATTCTACCGTACATCACATGAATTTGGATAATGTGGAGCTGCTTTGTATATGTCATGGTAAGCCTTTTTCCTTTGTCATGTTTATTTTATAGGAAGTAGTTTTGAACACAGTAGTTTACGTATTTTAGGTGATTACTTTTCATTGCTAATGAGTAGCAGAGACATTGGACTATGTCACATTAGACTGGAATGGATTGTCAGTTTAATAGCAGAATACATTTTTCACTATTACGCTATGACTCTGTGCTTCTGAATTCCAAACTTACCATGTTGCTTAATTAAATTTCCTGGTTTTAACACTTCGCGTACTTATTTTTGAGTAAAAGCATATGCAGCTGAGAGATGATGAAATTCCATCTGAAAAGGTTACATTGCAGTCTAGCTGTACATTTTAGTTAATGCATTACAACTAAATTATTTTTAAAATCATACAGAAATGCAATGCATACCTGTAAAAGAATAGTAAGTTAATATTTTGAAGTGTTGGAGGGAACTGGTTTATTAAACACATATCTTATTTCCCATGATGAATATATTACTTAACTGTTCACTGTGGAGCATCAGTCCACTTAAAACTTCAGAGTAGTGTCTTACAAGAGGCTGTAGAATTCTACATGGTATCCAGGTGAATATTTTGAAAATTTTATGGACGTGCAATCAAGTAATAGGCAATACTTCTAATAGTGGTGCTTTCTTTTTCTGCCTTGTTTTTTTTTAAATCAGATACCAGAAGCTTTGAGTTATGTCCGTCAGGCTCTGCAACTACAAGGAGATGATGCGAACTCTCTTCATCTCCTTGCACTCTTGCTATCAGCCCAGAAACACTATCATGATGCTTTGAATATCATTGATATGGCCTTGAGTGAATATCCAGAAAATTTTATGTGAGTGAATGTCATGTTCTTTCTATGCTTTCTCTCATATTTATTTTTTTTAGATTCTCATCTCATTCATTCCAAGAGGGGTTGGACTTGAAGATGGGTCTGTTTGTTTTTTTTTTTTTCCAACAGTCCCTGGCCATGTAATGCAAGTCTGTTTTTTATTAAAGGCTTGTTGAATAGTGATTAAGGATTTGGTTTTGGAAGGGAAACTAGAGCTGGATAGTTGATCTTGCTTTGTTTTTTGTTTGTTTTTTTTTTTCTACAGACTCTTCTTTTAGATAATTTCTCCCCTGTTGCATGCTTTAGAGTGTTTTTCTGTCTTCTGTTTTTGTGCAGTGTTCTAAGAGGGATAAACAAGACTTTGCTATTAGCTAGGACAAATTTATCCCGTTCTACAGATAACTCTACGCATATTGTATGAAATCTGTTCTGTAAAATACATCATAACAGAGAATCTCCTCTTTTGCCTGTATAATAACCAGTCATCTGAGGTTGGCTGATGGATAACTAAACAGGTGAACAGGGAAGAAGCGTGTTCAGTTGATGTTCTCTTGTTGTTTAAGAAAGAAATAAGTCTTTGTGTTTATTCTTCCTGTGAAGTTTATAAAAAATTACATTTGTACTTTGTACTTTTGTAAGGTTTTTTTTTTTAACATTGATTTTCTTATGAAAATCTAATGAAACACTTTACAGGGCAGTATCTCAGGGACAGCTTCCATTAACTCCATTCTCATGCTTTACCAACAGTCACTAAGGTTGTAATTCATGGTATTACAAATATCCTAAATGCTTACTTAGACAATTTTTTGGGAGTATCTCAATCTTAACTTTTAAATGACTAATCTTAACTTTTAAATGACTAAATTGTCACTATATGAACATACTAGTAATAATTCTTAAAGAAATAATATTTTTTCTTTGAAAATAGAGATCGTAGTATTTTTCCTTCCTGTTCCTTGACATTTCATGCCTCCTTTTGGCTGTCTATATAAAGTACTTTCGCCTTTTTCCTTATAAATCTGACCAGGACCTCTGTTGATATCAAGTCTCCTCAGAACTTCTGTGGCTCGCAGCCAGTCGTGTGCCACTGCTTTTGTGGCCTTTTGCTGTTTCTCACTTCCTAGTTTATCCACACACATACAACTTGTCTCTGTTTTTGTTAGCGACTTTTACTCATGCTCATGATTTCAGAGGTATCTAGCAGTTCATCTCCCAAATGTGTCTGTGCTTTCCTCAGGTCTGAAGAACCTGTCAGCAAGTCATGGTTTGAGAGGCAATCGAAGTGTCAACTACCTGATTTTATACCCTATTATCGTTAAAAACAAATATGTTCAAAGCACCATGATCTGTCATCTTCTGTCTGTTCTCATTTCATCTTCTGCCACTTAGTGGCAAAGTAAATGATGAAGTAGAAGCTGCTATGTCTCAGAATAATGATAGTCTAGAAGAAGTATTCTTGAAACTGCAGTTCTCCCTATTGTAATAAGATCATTCAGTGAAATGTTTAAAATTACTCTTGTGAGCATTCAAAAATTATTTATGGATTTTTCAAGAAGGGTTCGTAGCCTTTCCATACTTGTCCATAACTGCATCTTGTGGCTGATGATGTTGCCTGAGTTGTTTTATGACCTTTCTATTAATGTATGTATGTATATTAATCATATGGGTCGTAACAGTGGTTCTAGGTAGTTAGTCCTGCTGTATAATACAAACACTGTCATGATACCGTGTACTATGCTACAACCTACTGGTACAGATCAGGGAATTTGAGAGGAATATCTTGGCAGTAGGAATTGCCATCACATGTGGCAACAATTGCTGAAGAATCCAAGGTGAAATACAGCTATGTATATATCTCTAGACAGTCTTCCAGAATCTTGTTTTTAGTGTTGTCAAGTTACTTCTGGTTCCCAGAAAAGTCAAGGATATGATTGAGATTCATTGTGTGCTTGCTGAGATTGATACTGACAGCCAGCCAGACACATCTGGTCAATAATACAAAATTGGATTGATTCCTTCATGTTACTGGGTTGGTTTTGGAAGGATTTATTGGCAAAGCTTCAAGTTTACAGTCTGTTCTTGTGCTCTATATCTGGAGCTCTGGAAATGGTTGACAATGTGTATATGTAGAACATAAACCACAAGTGCATCACTGATTCCAGTTTCTTACCTGGAACTTCAGGAAACAATACAGTCTCATGGTATTTCCAACAGACTGGAAAGGAACTTCTTGTGTTCCTCTAAGGCTTCCTAATTTTTAGATATACTGAAACATTTGGTTATTCACTCAACGGTACTTCACTGGCTTTTGTAAGCACTTGAAATATCATAATTTCTCCTAATTTTCTTTCAGTTATATCTACAATCCAAATAAATAGTACAAGACTTTTCTTGGAATTGTCTGTATATCTGTTAGAATCCATTACCTCAGCCTTATGCAAAATGATACTTCGGTGGCTTTTGCAGCATAATAAATCTCTTGGGAAATATTAAAGTTAAGCATAGGGCATGTGATTTATGTTATTTCTTATTGCTTTTATTGTTATTCTTATCCATATACCTCTGTATGCTGTAATGGCTGTCCTGCCCTTTTCACAGCTGTATGTTCTCTTTGGTTGGCTTTTCTCTGAGAAGAATCTAACTTTTCAAAGTTCGTAATACTACAATTCAGAAGTTTATAATACTACTATAATCTTTGTAAAATGCCAGAGGTTACAAGGAACTCATAGAATACACTGTGAATCACGGTGAGAAGTGGATGCTTTCCAGTGCTCTTCTGTTGTAATCAATTAGTAAATATGTTATCTGTCAGTTTTTAACATTTGAAAATCTGATGCATTGCTAGAATTCATGTTCAATACTTGAGGCATACAGCAAGCATACCTTCTATCTTAAATTAGTGTTAACCTTCCTGCACTGTAAAGCTAGAAAGTTGCTAAACAAACATGGCCAATCAGGTAATAATTTTGCCCTATGCACCGCTAGGTCAGTAGGTACAAAGAAATTCCTCAGAGCCGAAGAGTTATGTCCCATCATTATCTAAAGAAGTGGAAGGAATGAGTAAATACCACATCATGCAGTTAGCAGTGAGATATAGCGCTTTTTTTTTTTAATAGGGAGTTGATTGTTCTTCCTTTGTTTTTGATATTGGCAGCATAAATACGCAGTCTGCTCTGAGTCCTTAAGGGGTATTAGAAAAATTATTGGTGAAAATCTTAAGAAACCTCTTAAAATGAAATAGGTATGTGGTAATATTTTCCAGAAATAATAAAAATGAAAAATACTTGCTGAGTGTCTATAGCGCTATCAGTTCAAACTTCTTGCAAGCTTAAAATTCTAGGTTGTAACCATGCTACTTATAAACAAGTTAGCTGTGTTTTTCAGAGCAGTACAATCAAACTACTTTTAAATGCTAGCTTATCTCTAAAGCCTCCTGAAATCTGAAAGTACATTGATCCAGGCACAAAAAGATCTCTAGACTAAATATTACTGAATAGATTACTGAAAAGATTATCAATAGCCTGCTTTGATGGGATTGGTGGGACTAAGGTGCCAACACCAAAAAATCTGAAGTTAATCTCAGTCAGGTCCTACTACTGCATTTGAATTTATCTAAAGTTGCCCTGATTTTTTTTCTACCTTTCGTTAGACAACTTGTCCTGTAGTAGAAGTGTGAAGTTGAGTTCTTCTCCAGCTTGACAGGATTTGAACCCACAGATAATGCAGCTTATTAAACTATGTGGGAGACTGAGTGAGATGATCCATTTCTCTGCTTGAAACAGAAGCAGGGACATGCTGCCCTGGATGCGAAGAGAGCAGTCAGGAAGGAGCCACAATATATTCTAAATCAGTGAAGCACTTAACTCTGAGGGGGGTTTGAGGTCTTACTTCTTGGGTGTTCCTTGAATTTTATTTATTTTAATCCAATAATTGCCTACTCTGAATGTATAAGTAGTCATGGAGACATATGTTACAGACTGAAGGTGTGTTCCAGGTGATGCAAGGTACCGGTGGTTGTGTTGCATTGGTTCATATTGTATATCTTGTGCAATATATGCAGTTCAGTTATATGTGCAATTACCTGAGGAGGTTTATTTACAAACTCCTTTCCAGGACTTTTTCCTGTCTTTTTATCTGCTTGTTATGAGGCATCTATATCTTAGCGGTCTTTTGAATGATATGGAATCTTGAAGCAACACCTCTGTTTCTACTTCATGGTTAGTCAAAAGTAGATTCTTAGACAAGGGAGGCAGAGTTAGGTTTTTTAATGAAATATTTGTGATAATTGTTCTCTTAATCTTAGCTGTTTGGGGTTCCCTCATTATTTCAAGTGTTATGCTCCTTAAAAACAAATACAGTGCCTGAAATTAGTGTAATTAGGCAAAATAAATAATAAATATTAATTGCTAATTTTATGCTGAAAATTGAACTGCAGTGGATAGCAGCTGACAAGCTATTAAAGTAGCAGAAGTAGAGAACAGCAGATGGGTTATTTGAGGAGTGCAAGCATGTTATTTTAATGTTAAGTACACTCAAAAAGGAAAGACATATGGTAACAGGTTTGAAGACGACTGAAGACTAAGTTCACAGTTTAAACATTTACATTTGTTGAAGTGTGATGAAAATTTTTTTTCTTCCAAGAATATTTCACAGAAGCATCAGGCCAATATGTCACTCCTCTGAAAATGATTAAATCCTTTTTTTTCTGACCCTCAAGGGCTCTTTTGAGCTACGGTAGATTTCCCAGAATCATAGAGCTTTTTAACATCCCTCTCAGTTCATTGACTGACAAACTTGTTTCCTTCTGAGCGTTGTCCAGGTGGGCATAACAGAAGAGCTGGGTGGTACATGCAGTGTATGATGTTACATACACTGATGTTTTGAGGACAGGAGTTTATTTATCGATTAAAGGAAAGAGACTACGTCATTCTCTTTTCCCAAGGTCAGGTTGTAGTTGCACTACAGGGTGTGGTGCTGGTTAAACTTGTACCTTTTATTAATTTTTTTTTTCTTGATAAATAGAGCCCTGGGAATTATTCGAGGAAAAGGAAGTAATATATGATTGGACAAGAAATAGTGATCTGCTAGGCTTGCCAAAATCATCCTTGTCTCCACAAAATTATGGTCTTTTGGGACTCTTCTTGGGAGCTGGTTTTGTCGCATCTTTTCCTTGTTTGAGAGTCAGGCTTCTAATAGCAATGTAGCTGCCTATTTTTACTTCATCTGTGTTTCTGTATGTATATGGGCTTCCCACAAGTGGGATCTGTGAGACCGAAGTTGAAGGAGATTACCGTTATGATTAATATTGTCACTATAGAAATCTGTCACTTCTCCTGAATCACTTGGAACAGGCTTTACATCTTTTGGGTATGTTTAATGATTCTTTTGAGAAAGAGTGCAGAAGACTTTTTTTTATTAAGTTAAATGATTTTCTGAAGTTTTTTACAAAACCTAGATTTGATTGCTTCACCACCTCAGTGTTCAGCATCCAGTGATTCAGTCAGTTTGATTTCCTTAAGGAACCAGATTGACAGAAGCAGCTGAAAAAGCCACCTAAGTAGACGTTGCTGAATAGTTGTGTTCAGTAACCTCTTTTCATTAATTGCGTCTCGTTAGCTTGCAAATGCAGCTTGGATAATTGAGACTTATTCCTGACTTTTGACACTTGGAACAAAAATGGGAAGTAGATCTGATTAATTGGGAAAGAGAAAACTGACTTCAGGATAAAGGGAGAGAAATTGATTGGGTAGCAATGTCACAGAAATTCAAAAGAAATCACCAGGAAATAAGAATAATTTGTTCAGCCATGCAAAGAGTTATTTCAAGGTACTAAAAATAATGATTTTTCATGTTTTGTAATGAATTTATATATATAAATATATATATATT
>NW_010411018.1:109465-111609 GCF_000710305.1 Buceros rhinoceros silvestris | reverse complement strand
GTGGGGCGGCGGGTTGGGGCTCTCCGGCGTGAGGGGACAGCTGCCCGCTGCTCCGGCCGGTCGTTCAGTTGAAACTCCCCAGCAAGTAAGGGCTTCTGCCTTGTATTTATGAACCCCGACTTTTCTGACCTGAATGCGTGAGCAAAGTTTTCTCTGTAGGGTGTGTGGTGGGAACTGTCTCCAGTGTCATAGCTGCTTTTCAGGATCGATGTTGTGCAAGAGGTTTTGCTACTGCAGTCATCGTTTTTTTCTCTGGGAGAGCAAGCCACTGTAAAGAGTGCCCAGTCAGTGAAACGGGGATGAGTCAGATAAAGAACATACGAGGGTCACAGTGAAAGTGTAGCAAGAGGCTGAACTAGGTAGAAGATAGGAATTTTGTAGTGCTGGAAGTTTGGAGTCTGTAGATACCTCAATTATCTTGAGCTGAGACCAGGCAGTCTCCAGCAGACATATGTTTCATAAACGTAGGTCAAGCCATGCAGAGAAATGTACTGCTTAAACAAAACCATGTAGGAAGTAGTAAGCAATAACAAAAAAATTGGAGACAATCATTAATTTTGTGATGGATTTAAAATTTTGTGCTTACGAGAAAAGGACTTTGGGAACGTACCTCCACTTACTGGATTACTAGCTGGAGGGCCCCATCAATAGAACATGGACCCAAAATTTTCAAAAAGATTAAATCATTGTGGGAAAAAAAAACCCTGAGACATGACAACTAAGTAGCAGAAGAAAATAGAGCATGCTAATTTCCTTTCCATAGTCTTAAGACCTCTTACATTTGATAATACTTTGCTAGGGTAATCTGCAGTGGTTAGAGAGCATGTGCCATGCACCGGCAATATTGTTCTTAAAGATCTATGATGCATATGATTTAATATGGAGAACAAAGCGCACATAAAGAGCATATATGACATTTTTGTTCAATAGCTTAAGTACATTAGCTTCAGCTCCTTCAAAAAAAATCTCTAATCAGCTGTATGACAAGCTACAAGCTGACATGTACTCTTGTGTGACCAGTCAGATGACATGACTCAGCAGAGAAAATTTGAGAGGCCTAAGGGGCAGAGAAAGTTTCTGTGATTTAACAGCAACATTGGGGTTTTTTTCTTGAACTGTACAAAGATTCAGTGTAAAACCAGGGGATTAAGCTGTTACAAAGCAGAGCGCAATAAACTGTATTGTAGGTTTTCATGACAATATTCAACCAGGCTCAGTATGTTTAAGTACTTCCTTACAAAGCTTTTTTATCTAATGCCCACATGCTCTACATCCGTCCCTCTGAGTTCTACGATTTTGTGTTAATTCTGGTTTGGGGTGTGCATTTGTTACCTTAGAAAATAATTTCCGTTTGTACAAAAGCTTTCTCCTGTATGTCCTTGTTATTAATCAGATAAATTCAGGCATTTATTGAATGCAAATTAAGTTCCCACTATGCAGCTCTTAATACATGAAGGGGCCAGATTCTGAATATGGCACCCACTTATTTAAGAGTCCTAGAATTTTACTTTTACTGGTCATATTGGCGTAATTCTGAGCAATGTTTGTAAACTTAAAAGCTTTAACTCAGTATAGTAGCAGTGACTTATGGAAAGGAATTGTTGCTTCTCAAAAGACTGTGTACTAAAAGATTTTCCTTGTACTGTGAGTAGTCTTTGGTCACTTGAATTATGCTCTTTGCTGTGCTTTGGGATGTGGTTATTGTATGAAAAGCTTAATACTGATTTTAATCTGAGTAACAAGAATATTAGTACATTGTGGCTAAAATTGCAGGGTGCACCGTAAGTCCATAATCCAGTGTTTGCATTGTGTTCTTTGGGAGTTTGCTGCAGGACAGTTTGTACAATTGTTCACTCCTGTGGTTGTAGCGGAGGGCTGAGATCTGAATGATGCCAACACAATTAAACCACTGGGGTAGGGCAGTTATGAAAAAAAGAAGGAAAAGGAAGTTATGTCCAAAAAAAGGGAACAGAACAGATCATAAATCTTCATGAAATGTGGAAACACATCAAGGCAGGCTAAAATGAGTTAGAGAAACACCCAGCAGAAAGGAGTCACTATTAGTAACTTTAGTATCTATGAGCAGAAATCCTGCAAGCAAATCCTGAGGATTGACATGGAATTAAGGTTAAATCAGAAGAGCA
>NW_010411018.1:103173-109369 GCF_000710305.1 Buceros rhinoceros silvestris | reverse complement strand
AATCATGATAAAACCAGAACAGAGAAAGTAAGGAGGAGGGGTTTTTTTTTGTTCACTGGGGAGTATCTTGTGAAGATTTCCACAGCAGAACTCTTCTGATATGGAGGACCAGGCAGACAATATGCCTCAAACTGAATTACTGAGTGAATGGAAAAGATAAGTGATAATGATTTGTGATGATAAGCTTTATTCATCTTGGCATCGTAAATTAATTTGTAGCTGGGGAAAAGGGAGTGATATCTTTTTGTTTAATATCAGTGGTACTAAATGGTATAGGAAAGTGGCAAATGCGACATAAAAGTGACTAAAAGGACTCCAGGAATGATCCGGGAAACTACATACCAATATGCCTGACTTCTCCGCTGGGCAAGATAGTAGGAACTGTAATAAATAAGAGGATGAGATGGCACTGAGCCGTGTTGACAGAGCTCTGTGGAGAAGCCTGTACTGTTATATCTTTTGCTTTACTAGTGTTACTGCTTGAGAACTAATTTTCTAAATACCAATAAAACCAATGTCATCTTTCACAAGCATTAAATATATTGAAGCAAACAAGGCATTAAAATGAGAGAAAACTTGATACTATAAGCCCTTTGTGTACTCCAAGGATATAGTCTAGATCATCTGAAAACATATGAGATAAAATATGTAAGAAAGACTAGACTCAAAGCAAGCCTAGAAAAAGCCATGTGATGCAAATTGACAAACATAAAAGAGATTTAATTTCTTCTTATCTCTTTCTTTAAATGAATGAAAAAAAGAGCTTTTTTTTCTTTTTTTTGTGAGGGATGATTGTTATAATCACATGATGTTTTAATATCCATTAAAGGTTCATTTGTTCTTCCTGAAAAGGTCAGTAACCTTTTATTTCTTACGTGTCTTGTTCCATGAAGCAACCGTGTTAAAAAAGAACTACTGTCCTGAACAGTAAACTGAATTAACTGTAAGATACCAAATAATCTGCAAGTAAGAGTGATTATGGATCACTTTTTAAAAAGGTGTTGCTGTGAAATGAGCCTTTGTGGTATATTTGAGCAAGATGGAATAAAAACTGCTCGGCTTAATCAGGCACCTCTGCAAGGATGGTCAGGACTACAGGGGAATGCAACCTCCTGGTGTTACAGCTCCAAGCAGTCTGCTTGTGTTGCTTAGTTGATGAGCTTAATAAACACCAAGCACCTGGTCTCCAGAAGGAATATATAAACCATTACAGAAACTACTTAAAAGAGTTATGGTTTGAGGGAAGCATTTGTTTACACTCTAAAAGTCCTAACCTGGCCTTCATGAGAACCTGTAGTCTTTGTCAAGTTAGTGGACGAATGCTGAGAAACTGAGCTGGAAGTTATCAGAACAGCTTTTCCTTTGGTATGACTTGTAGCTATCATAATCTGTCTTGGAAAAATATGGAGTCTTCAAGATTATGGGTAATAAATCTTGTGTAGGCAGTGTTGGTAACCTTTTGTTGATGTTTCTTATTGTGGATCCTGGGTCTTCAGTCATTTTTTGATACCAAAATTTTTCTGCTTCCTGCTTAACATGTCCTGCACACTTGTGCACAGAAGAAGCATCTAGAGGGGGAAAAAATCTTGAACTGCAACTAGATCTTCCTTACTAGTTGGTTGTGACAGATAATATTCTATTTATTTAATTTAAGTCTCACACAAGCCCAGCTAAATAAGAGAATTCTAAGTTTTATGTACAAGTTTTTCTTACAGCAAGTTTGAAATGTAAACTTAGTAATTTCTCCCCAGTTAATTCATGGGATCTGTATCTGAGAAAATCAAAACCAAAATTCTTCTGGTTCAAAGTAGTCATGATGAAGCCCAGAGGGCAAGCAGGTAGTGTGGGAGAACTGTACAAAGAACTCAAGACTGTGACTTGAGAATTGCCTTGTTCTACACCCTATAATCTTTCAGGTAAACTGTATGAGCCTGAAAAGAGCTCATTTTCCTAGATGTTTCACCTCTCTTGGATTTTTTTTTCCCCCCCTCATATGCTTTTGACTCCCAGTAGCTCTATTATTGATTACTTACTGTAATTAAGAAAGTAAATAAGATAATAAATGGTTGTTTCATATTCTGATGACTCAACTGAACAGCACGCAAGTGCAGCTATACTGCTTGAACTTAGCTAAGGGTTTAGGATTGACATTAATATTGCACTTTTACCTGATGGACTACCTACCTTGGGGCAGGAAAAAAAGAGAAGCTGCAAATGGAAGCCAGTTATGTCTGCTTGGTTATTTATCTGGGTGTGAGTTAGAATTTCAGTGAGGATGAAGTTAGAAAAACTGGGATTTGCTTGAAGCGTTGCTGTAGCAGGCCTGGATTTCTCCGTCATGCTGCTTGAACATATTTGAAAGGATAGGAGAAAGCAGGCCAGGTGTGGCACCATTTGAAAAAATCTTTTGTCCTCAGTCCGTACAGATCTGATTTTATTACAAATCCTAATAGTAGTGAAATTGTTACGCCATGTGTCTTAAACTTGATGCCTGTGTAAAGACACAGTGTAGTGTGGATATGAAAGTTACGTTATTAATGTAAGTTACTCTTTCTCAGGGATCGATACACCTGGGTAATTCCCTCTCTACATGAGTGTTGGGTATATTGATACCTGTAAATTGTGAGAAAGATTAAAGATATTGCCTGGTCTACAGGAAACTTGGTTTCCATACCCCTACATTATGATCCTGAACATATGAAGGAGTGCATTGAGGGCACAGATTTAACAGTACAAAGAAGTTTGCAAACTTTATTTAGTAGGGCTGTTGGGTTATAGGAAAGTTTGCCTTTTCAAGATCTCTAATATAGAACTTAATATAAAACCTGCAAGTGGGGAAAAAATACTCTAAAAAAGGGTCCTTTAAACTGTGAACTGATTGTGAAATTTTCACAGACAGAATTCTTCAATAAATAAATTTTGCTTACAGGAATGCAGAAAATATTTGGGGGAAGAGAAAGTATGAAAAAATCTTCCTGTCTCCTCCTATTCTTCAGAGTAAGCACACCAGCTTTCACTGAGCCTGGTGCCAGAAGCGTGGAAGAGCACACTGTAGTTGCGTAGCAGTGAGCAAGGCATAAGAGAAGCAGGGCCTGTCTGTGTCCCTGAGGACTTGACTAATTGGAGTGAAGTTTGGAACCATTTGGAAGAGTGTTGGGATTGATGAGTTACAGTCTGCAAAGACGAACTGGTGAGGCGAAGTGTCAATCAGTTTAGAATTTTTTTTCCCCCATTTTAGTTTGCTGTTTCACACTAAAATTGTCGGTTTTATCTGTTGCTGGAAGTAAATGGTTGCAGCCATTTACCAGACCAGCCAGATTTGTAGAAAAGGAACATTCTTGGCAAGCCTTTTACAGTTTCTTCTGCAATGATTTTGGTCTGTCAAAAGCCAGGGTAAGATTTTTTTCAGTGTTTTCAGACAGGTCTACCAAAGAAGTATAAACAAACTATCTCAATGTGCCTCATATTCAGTGGATTTGCTTTAATGCTGGTAGCTGGTGGGAAAAGAGGACTAGTTGTAAGGAAAAAATATTAAAGCAATTTTAATTCATGAAGACATATAATAACTGATTTAGGTAGCTGCCTGGAGCTGTCACCATAATAAAACCAGCTTACAGTTATGACACTCTGTGCCTCTTCAGCATTGACTGAATGGAGACAAGAGTATTTAGCTACAGCCTTGGGTTTTTAAGGAGGCTGGCTTACCCTGCCTCTCCATGAGTGGCCTGGGCATTTTTTAATCTCTGCTATCTTTTTGCTCTTATTCTGGATCTCATAGTTTTATTTTATGACAATCTGTGTTGTTCTTCATACATGTTTATGT
This sequence comes from Buceros rhinoceros silvestris, assembly GCF_000710305.1. NCBI lineage: Eukaryota > Metazoa > Chordata > Aves > Bucerotiformes > Bucerotidae > Buceros > Buceros rhinoceros. The sequence goes on along the minus strand of NW_010411018.1, from coordinate 105,546 downwards.
TACTGTAAGCCCTTAATAGCAGAATTTTTTTTTTCTAGGTAGTAGAGATTGGTGTTCTGATAATGTTTAGAGGAGTTAGTGTACAGTGTGTGTCATAGGTTGCTTACGGAATGTGCAGTAGCAGATAAATTGGTGTTATGAGGATTTGAACTGTGGGATCTCGGGGCTTATTATTTAAATTTCTCTTCTAACTACAGGATTATAGACAAAAAAATAATACCACGGAATTCTTTTAGATGAAAGAATATAGGCATAATAAAGACAAGTAGGAGACCTGGTGGCAAGAGAGTAAGGTGCAAGCGACTGATAACATACTAGCCAGCAACTGGCCTGAAGGCATTCAGCGTTCAGAGAAGGAAAGGTAGGGGCACAGAGACATGTTTGGCGGACATATGTTTGTTTATGTAGAAAGGGTGTTTTTGTGAAGTGTGCAAAGTTTATTTGCCACAGGCATAATTTTCATTTATGCTGAGTGTCATGGCACAATGATTATGAGTTTGTTAGCTTAATTGGTTCAGTTCTTTTCCCGAACTGTAGTGGAAGATGGTGAAGCTGAAAGTGCTGGTGTTCTGCTGTATGTTCACTGATGTTCATCCTAGAGCTTTTATTATAGTATTTCTCCAGTGCCCTAACATTTCCTATGCAGCAGTAGACCAAGGTGCTTTAATTGCTACTTATGAGTTTTTGTTTTCAAAGGATTAAAATTGGTGTTACTTTATTAATTTCTGTTACTAGTGCTTGCTGGTTTGGCCCTGCTTTTCTGTGCTTTAGTTCTTGAATACTTGAATCCAGAACAAATACTAAACAATGGCTTGATTCCCTTACTTTTTGTGGAATATCTGTTCCGTGTTTTTTGAAGTGGATGGTGGGCTGAATGTAAACTTGTAGCAACTTACAAAAACGCTGCCTTTAATATGCTAAACTATGGGCTCATTGGGAAAACTAAGATCAATTTCCTTGGTCTTTTCTAGTTAAGAACATGATATATGTTGAGCATAAAAAGACCCTTTTCCCTCATGCTTTGATATGTATTAGGGATGCAAGAGGTACATATAATATAAACTATTTCCTGAAGTTGTTTGCAAATGTTTTTAATTCCTCTTTGCAGAACCGAGAGGTCCTTGCTCAGGTATATACTCATTTCTAAGCTATGTTGTGAAGAACTCGCCCAGTAAGGTTAAGGAACACACCTTTTTGCTGGCCCTTGCAATTGTGCTTTACCGCGCTGTCCCATGCTTCTGCTGCGGATCCCCATTGAAAGCCTCTGTATTGTTAAGGTAGAATGTTGTCAGTTGCTCGTGAACGACGTACTGTGTTCTGCGGGCACTAGGGGGCAATATGTGACTTCTTTTCGGTGTGTACTGCAAATCACTAACAAGCCCCTCTCGGCCTATGGGCGTGTGTGTCGCTTGATGTAGGTGGTATCTGGTAAGCACAGAAATCGGTGACAGAATTCTCACTTACTTCAGTTACTGTTTCTACAGGCCCTAGTGGAAAAGGTTTTTTTACAAACACAATGATAATTTAAATCAAATGGTGAGAACAATGCCTGAACTCAGAATCCATTGTGAGCATTTTGACATGCTCAAAAAGATTTCTCAGGGATGGAAAATAAAATCAAGTGATGATCTTTCAATACTTTATGAAAAGACAGTGTCATAAAAACATGGAAAAAACTAAGAATAGTAAGTGATAATTGTGTCAGAGATTAGTCAAACTTTCTGTCTTTTGTTGGCTTGTTCATAACAATCTTCTCTTTCACGGGCACCCCCTTGCTGTGGGGAGGAACTTGTGTGCCCTTGCGAGGTTGGGAGTTGTGCTGGCATATGCCTCCAGTAGGGTCTCCCAAGCCAGACAGGTCTCAACTGAAGGGTCAGACAAAGTGTGTCCATGGGCAGGATGGGCTCACTAGCTAGGAGAAGGACAACTCTGACTCCAAACCCAGGCAGATGGAGCTCGTTTAGCCCTGTAAGGCATCCATCTAAGAGAAGGATACTCTAACTAAACCTACGACCTGAGGACTTTGCTGTCACCGTCCAAGCTCGCTAGGCCCTGGCAGATGAACCTCAGGTGTAAAGGGTGGAGCCAGTTCCGCGCACGCTGCGCCTCACCTAAAAAATCCACTGCGCAGGCTTGAAGGGTGCACTCACATTTGCAAAGCCCTGTAGCGACAGGCGAGGGACAAAACAGCAGGTGAAAAGATGTCACTGGAAGCTGCAGACCCAACCCTGCATGCAGGCGATAAAGGACACTGGTCACTCAAGACTGACACAGGAGATGACAGTCTCGTTCGGCAGCATCCTGAATGACCAAGCAGCCTTTTTCAAGGAAAGCACTGCTTGCTCCACATGGAGAGGGGCCTAGAAAAGGTGG
>NW_010411018.1:71708-102917 GCF_000710305.1 Buceros rhinoceros silvestris | reverse complement strand
GAAGAGCCCCAAAGAGGAGATATAAGGACTCCCTGAAACAATACCTCAGCCTTGGCCATATTGACCACCATCAGTGGTCCACCCTGGCCTCCAATCGGGAGATCTGGAGACACACCATACGTAACACTGCTGTCTCCTTTGAGAGCACACGTAGAATCAGTCTCGAGGAGAAAAGACAGCGCAGAAAGAACCGTGCCTCGACTATACCACCCAAGGAGACCTTCCGCTGTGCTTTTTGCAACCGGTCTTGCCTATCCCGCGTTGGCCTTTTCAGCCATCAGCGCGCTTGCAGTAAGAGTGGGTAAAGCCCTTCCCAAATCTTGAAGAGCCCCAAAGAGGAGATATAAGGACTCCCTGAAACAATACCTCAGCCTTGGCCATATTGACCACCATCAGTGGTCCACCCTGGCCTCCAATCGGGAGATCTGGAGACACACCATACGTAACACTGCTGTCTCCTTTGAGAGCACACGTAGAATCAGTCTCGAGGAGAAAAGACAGCGCAGAAAGAACCGTGCCTCGACTATACCACCCAAGGAGACCTTCCGCTGTGCTTTTTGCAACCGGTCTTGCCTATCCCGCGTTGGCCTTTTCAGCCATCAGCGCGCTTGCAGTAAGAGTGGGTAAAGCCCTTCCCAAATCTTCGTCCACGAAGCCAAGCCATGATGATGATAACAAACCTTAGAATTGTTGCAATCTTAGATATGTTACAGGCAATAAACAGATTATATTTTATTTGTGATGAACCAAGTGACTGAACATTTTTGCTGTGCTTTTGGAAATTCTGAACTCCCCATAAGTTATTGCTTGCTTGTTATTTTGATATCTGATTTATGGATAGAGTATTAACAATGTGAAGTCAGTGATGTAACTCCTAAATGCTCTATGGTATTGTATGAATGTAGTCTAAGAGCTAACCAATTACCTACACCTATAGGGTGTAATGGATTATTTTGTTATGCTTCCCGTGTGTTTTTGTTACTTGTATATCTGGCAGAATTGTTTATTCTGTAGTAAAGTCCTGTCGTGGATTCTGTAGTAAAGTCCTGTCGTGGATTCTGTAGTAAAGTCCTGTCGTGGATTCTGTAGGAATGCAGGTTTGTGAGGGGTTAGTAAGAGAAAGACTGATCTGTTTTGAGAAGGATTAGAAGAATGGGTAGTTTTCATTTTGCCAAAAGGACTACCAAGGGGAAGGAAGAAAGAGGGCGAAAACTAGGAATGGGCTGTGGGAAGTGATGATTTTAAAATGGTAGGACAAAAATAAGTAGGAGAAAGTTGGGCTTGTCAAATGCTGTTTACTAAATGCTTCCCTGCCATTTAGTTTCTCTTTCAATTGTGGTTGCAGCCTCTCAGATTTTTTTTTTTCAGAAGTATTTTCTGATTTGTCAACATTTTATCTTAGTTAGGTGATTAAGTGCTTCCCAATCACCATTCAATTTGTAATCATATCTGATTGCTCATTTTAACCCTAAATGAATACTTTTAATTGTGAAAGGCAGCCAAGAAGTTTTTGGCAACAGTTCTTGATTTTATTTTAGAGTGAGGCTCAAGAGCTACATGCAAATATGATTTCCTTATTTTTTCATTATTATAAAGACAAGTGAAGAAAGAGGAGGGGTCTCAAGAGGAAAGGGGGGAAAAAAAAGTCTAGCACATTTCCAATGTGTTGTCAGTATGTCCATTTAAAGTTCAGTGAAAGAGTAAATATCTTTTAAAATATCTGCTTTAAAAGTAATACAATCCAATGGATTTGTTAACATATAGAGAGCAGTGCTTAGTCAAATACAGCCCTGCTGCTATGAAAGGGCTTCAGATAATCACCAGAGATTCTCCGTGAGCAGTAGGGCATCATCATCATCATGGCTTGGCTTCGCGAACCAAGATTTGGGAAGGGCTTTACCCACTCTTACTGCGTGGGAAATGTGCGCTGATGGCTGAAAAGGCCAACGCGGGATAGGCAAGTCCGGTTGCAAAAAGCACAGCGGAAGGTCTCCTTGGGTGGTACAGTCGAGGCACGGTTCTTTCTGCGCTGTCTCTTCTCCTCGAGACTGATTCTACGCATGCTCTCAAAGGAGACAGCAGCGTTATGTATGGTGTGTCTCCAGATCTCCCGATTGGAGGCCAGGGTGGACCACTGATGGTGGTCAGTATGGCCAAGGCTGAGGTATTGTTTCAGGGAGTCCTTACATCTCCTCTTCAGAGCTCTTCTCTTGCAGCAGCCGGTGGCAAGTAGGATGTGGATGTACCTTATAAACATCTCTTCTGTGTCAAAGCATAAATGACAGGTTGTATCAGTGACACTTTTGGTCTGTCTCCTGTTTAGGAATAGACTTGCTGTCAATTAATCCAGACTAGGAGTGATTTACATTTGGTTATCTCTTATTTTGCACTTAGTTAATAGTATTCTCAGCATTTCCAACTTGTTAGTTTGTTAACATTTGACAGAATGAATCCATTACTGGGGCCCCAACCAGTTAAGGTAGTATGATGACTAAGAGAAAATCCAAAAGTTGCATTCAACATTCCATTTAATTAGCATCATGGAACAGCAGTAAGAATATATAGCAATGTTTTCCAAAACACTGAAAGAATTAGATTGTATTTTCTGAGAGGTATTCCTGACTTCAGCATAACCTTCTCTTGTGATGTTCGTCGTGCAGTACACTATTGCTAAAATGAAGATGATGATATCTTTCATTTTACAGAACTATTGTGAAGACAATTCCGTTAATAGTTTTCCTCAAATATTGATGTGATAGACACTATAGAAAAATGCTACAAAACATCCTCAAAAAAACTGTTAGCTTTATTTGAATTTGAAAAAGGTGTATTTTCAGTAGGAAGTTAAAGAATAAATTCTCTTATAGCAGTGAGCTGAATCTATTTTACTTTTGATCCATTTGGAGAGTGACTTATGCAGGAAGAAGTCTGAGAGAAGTTAGAAGTTGCTAATGTGGAGCCTGCATGAAGTTGCTAAAAAGGAAATCTATGTAGGAAGAGCCTATAATTTTCATTCCTATCTTTGGACTTGGATTAATGCCCAGAATAGTGACAAATACAACATCAGTGGGGAAAGACTAAGAATCGTCTCCATTTGCAATAACAACTAACTAAAGGAATGGATAACAGCATACAATTATAACAAACTATTTGCTAATAAAAACAATCTTTTTCTATTTTCAGTACAGATAACTGACAAGAGAAAACTTTTTAACACTCCAAGTAACATTTTCAGTGGGGGGAAGAAAAGGAAATGTTGATAACTGTGTGTGCAACTGTGTGAATATATGCATGACATATATATACGCACATACCTATTTTCAACAGCTGAACAGCTGAAGGTATTACAAAACATAGTCTCACTCTTAAGGCCAAAAGCATACTTTTTCTAGGTGAGTTATTGAAGAGACACCTTTTTGAAGAGCTTGGCATACAAGGCACATAATTTACCTGGGAACATCTCTTTGACAGAAGTACGGGTAGCATGCATTATGATAGTTGTATTTATTTAACTTGTTCCCTCTGTGATTTAATCTTTGTTTTTTTAAAAAAGTACTTACAGACGCTCTCTGGTTTAAGTGTTAAATACTTATTCACACATTTTAGTCCCATATTCCTATTCTTGCTGTGCCTTCAGAAGCCTGAATTTACCCTCTGCTTCTCAAGAAACACTGCCTTACCTGCCGCCCATTAATGCCTTCCTTCAGAAGACCTACAGAAAACCTCCTTGTGCTGTCGGGGTTGGTAATATCCTTGGAGAAAATGGGTAGTGGACTCCTCTGGCTGTCATTGAAGCCTGAGGGAATAAGAGTGGTCCCTGTAGTTCTCACCTTCCTTATTAAAAATTCAGTTAATTCTTTCTGTCTGGTTTGGGGTAGAGTATTTGTGACTGTAAAATGCAGTGGCTCTGACTGTGCTTGGGAAGGGTTTAGGAAAGTGGGGCTTTGGCAAAAGAAAAACAAAAAGTGGGCCAAATGGAGTGAAATGGTAGTATTTTGTAATGAATAACCTCAATTTTTTTTAAGATTTTTATTTTTACATGGTGCTATATATGGAAAAGGGAAACAGGTACTACCAGCAAAGTCTGCGTATGGAACAAGATGATGCCATAGTACAGCATGAACAGAAGTTCCCCCTGTGTACTGAGATATTAGTTGTATTAAGTTTGGGAGGTTTGGCTTCCTTGTAGCGTAGGAATATAGAATTGTAAATCTGCTGCTAATATTGGCTCCAAAATGTCCAGAATACATCCAGAAGCAAGATGTGGGATTCAAACAGGAGATGTATTTTACTTATTGAATGGAGAATTTACTTACAGACATGTCAGCTTCTAAGTATTCCTGATACTGTAGTATTCTCTGACCTTATGACTTTCCTGATTTCTGAACATTGTCTTAGGAGAGAGATAAATTATAGATAATAGAGGGTCTATTCAGGTTGGGTCTGTGTTGAAAGACCAGCTGACTTCACTGAATCCAGTTCACGTTTACTGTGACAAAGATAGTCTTCCAACACCCCTTTCTTTATTATATTAAAGAATGCTGATGCAAACATGTATCTAATGTTAGATACATTGTTTTTTAAAGTCCTTATATATCCTGCTTCTTGGCCCTGGCTGCCCTGTTCCTGGGTCTGTGATGTCCGGAGATAGAGCAGCGACTCTTTCATGGGCACCCCCTTGCTGTGGGGAAGGAGCTTGCGTGCCCTTGAGAGGTTGAGAACTGTGCTGGTGGTGGCATGTGCCTCCGGTGGGGTCTCCCAGGCCAGACAGGTCTCAACTGAAGGGTCAGACAAAGTGTGTCCACAGGCAGGATGGGCTCACTAGCCTTCGGGCAACCATCCTAGGAGAAGGACAACTCTGACTCCAAACCCGGGCAGATGGAGCTCGTTTAGCCTTGTAAGGCATCCATCTAAGAGAAGGATACTCTGACTAAACCTACGACCTGAGGACTTTGCTGTCACTGTCCAAGCTCGCTAGGCCCTGGCAGATGAACCTCAGGTGTAAAGGGTGGAGCCAGTTCCGTTCATGCTGCGCCTCACCTAAAAAATCCATCGCTTGCGGTGAGCGTGGGAAAAACCCTTCCCAGATCTTCATTCGCGAAGCCAAGCCATGATGATGACATCCTGCACTTTTTTCCTAGTGAACATAAAATTTGATTGTGACTGTTGAAACAACTTAATTTTATAAAAGAATTTCACAGTCTTACCTCTTCTATTTGGGTTACTCCCTACTGTGCATGTGGAGTAAGTAATTTAAGTAAAATACAGTAAATATGAAATTTTAAAATAAACGCCAGCATTTATGTTTATGGGAATGATTTTTCACTATGTTATTAAATATTTTAGGCAATTTAACATATCTGCCATGCTTTTACGTATTAAGAGAGAGTATTATTTAAGGCAAATCCATATATGTATATATATGCATATGTATATTTTTTACATAATCCTAGAATCTAATCTAGGTTTATCCTAGAACCTAGGCTTAATAGGTACCTGGCTTATTACTAGCCAGCAGAGAGATCTACTTTTAGGCTGAAAGACTGCATTAACTCAAACTAGTGACATTGCTGGGGTTGTAAAGAGATGTTTTAAATATTAAGTGGTATGAAATATCTTGCTGAAGCCTGTTGTTGACACGTTCTTCAACAACAAGTGTCTGTTTGCAAGCAGAAATAGGAACATGTGATGATATAGCTGAGCAAAATATTCTCCATATTATGCGCGGTTGCTAAGGATATAAATCTATCAGTGATATCTCATTTTTAGGAGATCAGAGAATGATTAATAGCTCTATGACTAACTATTAATGATACGGAGTGAAAAAGCAGTACTGTTGTGTAACAGAAGGCAGAATCATTTTAGTATATGCAGCGATGAACATTACCTTGCACAAACAGTACAGCCTTGAAGTAGGGTGGGTAGAGGTGCAGCTGGGTGGGAGGCAGAAAAGACGACTGAGAGAATATGATTTATGGGTGAGAAAAAGAACTCTGTAAATTTTAACATTAGAAATTTAACACTAGAGATGCTTTGAGATTCCTGATGCTCCCTGCTTTCAGTTTTGGATTAATGACATTTTTATTTCCACAGCAACCATGAGTGACAGTGCAGACAGGACTGCAGCTAGAGTTTCTATTGTTAGATGTAGTTACAGATTACTGCTATTGAGTTCTAACTATTTAAGATTATCTTCCATCAGTTCCTTTCCTTTTTCCTCACGACATGTTTTTACTAGCATAGCATATGCAAATAAGCATGTACTTTCTAACTGAAAACTAGCTGAATGGCCTTGCCTAGACTTTCCAAATGTTGATTTTTTTTGGCATAGCAGTAGAGTTATGATATTATTTAAATGCTTTTAAAGAGGATTTTAAGATTACTGGTGCTACCTTAACATAAGCATCTGCACAATCCAGGTAATGGCCAGTAGGTTATTGGTGGGCTTAATCAGATTTGGCTCAGAATTGCACTAATATGGTCACAATCATTATAGGCAGGCTAAGCATAGATGTATTTAAAGCCAAGAAACACACATTGCTATGGAGGAGTTGAGTATCTTGATTCCAGTAACAGCTAAGGGATGGAATTGCATAATGAGTTACAGCAAGTTATTTCCACTTAAAATCATAATACTTTTTTCCATATTATTCTATGAATAACTATTATTAAACCATAATATAATATATAAAAGCTTATCTGTCTGCTTTCTCTTCTGTCAGTTTTATTTGCAAAATAAGTATTTACTAGTCCTGATCTACAGTGCTAGTTCAGAATAGAATGCTTGCAGGTGTGTTAAATCTGTTTTTTGTGCTGGATCCTCCAGCAGCAGCAAAGTAAGGCCAAGGACTTCTCTCCCATCCATGCAACTGCTACATCACTCCTTTCTCATTGTGCATCACTGTATTGAAGGAACTGCATACTATTGGAATGGGTTATCTTGAGCTATTGCATTACCACACTAGCTCACAAGAGTGCAATGTCGGGGCAGGCTGAAAGGATGTCGCAGCCAAGATTTGAAACATGACTGATGTAGTAAGTCTAATTTTAGGTCAAGAGCCTTAATGGTTTCTTTACAAATAATGAGAAACAGACTTAAAACTATCTCAGTAGGTATTATACACAAGCAGTATTCTTTTCAGTGATTTTTTTTATCTGTCTGTAATTTGTGATTTGTGTATGTATTTGCATACAATTTTTAAAATATCTTGCTTCATTCCATTTTCCTTTTCAAATTGTAAAATATTTTGGTCACAATTTCCATAGATATTTTTCAGCTATCTGGGTGTTTTAATACATTTCACTGCACTACATTTTTTAATTGATGATTGATAAAGTGAGTGTTTATTTTACTGAAGATTAACATAATCTAGAAAGCAAATACCTAACATGATACATTTTAAAAACAATTTCTTGTGGGCTTTTTTAAAATAGCTGTTTCTGAGAATTTTATTTCCTTTAAAATAGCAGCAGCTTTTGTATGTACAGCATTTTAAGGTGTTGTCATTTAATGAAGTACTGCAACACATCTAGTACATACATAGATATAAATACTTTTGAGTGGGCAGAGAAAAACACCCAGTTAGATTAATACCCATATGCAACGTGCATTATACAGTATTGCTTAAATAGCAAGGAATACAGTATGAATCTAGTTATTGGGCAACTTGTCTCTGGAAGTTCAGCTCACACACTACTTTTACCCTGCTGATTGCCTAAAATGGACTCACCTTGAGCTAGGTGAAGGACCCTTTAGTACATCCGTGATAGCAGAACTCTGGTTGCTGTTGTAGGAGCTGACCTAGCATAATGCAGTTGCCGAGTTTGCTCCTTCCTGAGCTGTTTGACAGCACTTAAAACTTGGAGGATTTAAAAAAAAAAGTATTTTTTAAAATAATATTGCTTGGCTTGCTACTTAATTTCTTCCTCATATTCCTAACCTGAGGTATCAGCAAGTGGTGTTGGTGTTTGTGGTGGTGGTTTGTTTTGTTTTGGTTTTTGGTTTTGTTGTTTTTAATTGAGTTTATCTTTAGATCTATTTGGTCTAAAGGGCACTTGGTGGAGTTAAAACTCTAGTGACATAGACCTTGATGGTGTTGGAGTACCTAAACTTACCTGGTGAAAATCCTGATACCGAAAATGTGGTATAGATAACTTCAAGTGTTTCTCTGGCTAATGGTCTTAAAATTCATCAGTGACAATGCATGAACTAAATTAACTAAAATGTGGGATTATGAATAGTAAGACTCTTTGGTGTCATGGTAAGGGTCCTGTAGCCTATGGAGTCGGAATTCAAGCACGTTCCCCACATGCTTTCGTAGTAGTTCTAAGTGGAAAAAGTGGCTTAAGACAGAATTTAACAGCAGCTTTGCTTTCAGGAGAACATTTCAGAAGAAATACATAAAAAAGAAAAAGCTGCGTAACCTCCTTGTATAAAACAAGGCCAATAATGGTAAAATCAATGATAATGTTTTAGCTTTTATATCCTTCCTAACATTTGACATGTTTGTTTTCAAACGCTTTTACTCTGCTTCCAGATCTGTATGTGTTTATGGAGACCTAGTTCTGTCAAAAGGGAAATGGTGATAAAATATGCATAGTATTGTTAATAGTACAAAGATAACACAGTATGAAAACATCTTTAGAAATTAGTGCCACAGATTGAGGACATAGTGACTTAAACCTGTCTTTAGTCCCCATGTTAAATCCATGATCTCTGTGGTTTTGTAGTAGTTGGATTTCTTATGCATTTTTCTGCAGAACATTCTTTTGGCTGCAGATGGTCAAATAAAACCAGTCCTTGCAAGTTATTTAACTGATGGCATGCATATTAATATTTATGGAATTTGCTGATTCCATAATCGGAAAAAATAATGAATTTGAAGGAAACAAAACAAAGATCTTATATTAATTGCTGAAGAATAACATTATAGTACAAAGTTTAGTTGGAGGTGGGTTACTAACTGGTGTGTACCTCAGGGCTTGACACTGAGGCCAGTACTGTTCAATCTCTTTGTTAATAACCTGGTGATGGGACAGAGTGCACCCTCAGCAAATATGCAGACCGTACAAAAATGGTGAGGAATTACTACACACCAAGTGGTTATGCTGCCATTCAGATAGACCTGGACAGGCTAGAGAATTGAGCAGAGATGAATCTCATGTTGTTCAATAAATGGTAGTGCCAAGTCTTGCCAGTATATGCTGGGGACCAATTGGCTGAAAAGCAGCTCTGCAGAGTGGGATTTTGGGGTCCTGGTAAGTTGAACAGGAGCCAGCAAAGCACCCTCACAGCAAAGAAAGCCAACATCATCCTGGGTGTTAGGAAGAATACTGCCAGCAGGTTGAGGCCTGTAACCTTTTCCTCAATATTGAGCACTGATAAGGTCATATCTGGAGTACCATGTCCACTTCTGGGCTCCCTCGAATGAGAAATACATGGACTTCCTGGACTGAGTCCATAGAAGGACATCTGTCGTGTGAAGAGAGTATGGGAGAACTGGGCCTTTCAGTCTGGAGAAGAGAAGGTTCAGTGAGGATCTCGTTATATATGTAAGCACCTGCTGCAAGAGAATGAAGAAAAGGGAGCTAGAGTCTTGTCGGTAATGCCTACTGCTAGGACGACAGGTGAAAAATTGAAACTCTTTAAATTCCCTCTGACGAAAGAACTTTTTTTACTGTGAGGATGGTCAGACACTGGAACCAGTTGCTTGGAGAGGTTGTAGAGTCGCCATCTGTGGAGGTATTCAAAAGCTGTCTGGACATGGTCCCATGCTGGGTGACTCTGCTTGTGCAAGAGGGTTGGACTAGGTGATTTCAAGACGGCCCTTTGAACCTGAAAGCTTCTGTGATTTCTCTTGCCTTCAGGTAATATGGGGGAAAAATTATCACAATGGCTGTATATGTAAATAAATCTCAGGCAGTTGTGCTTAATGAGATTGAAATGTTAAAGAAGCTGCAGTGGAATCCATCTTTGGAGCAGCAATTCATCCTGTGCTTGTGTGCTTCCCCATGAACTTAATGAACTGTGCTTAGACCAGTGGATTCTGGTATCTTTCCTACCATGACACCACTGGTCCATACGGATCTGTGGAAGAAATTTTCAAGTTTCATAAGTCCAGTCTGTCAGCAGTTGATGGGAAATGTTCATCTGACACTGGGGTGAGACTGTAAAAAGAAAGAATGGCCTAATAAATGTTTGCACAACATAATTTTTGCTTAATGCAAGCAGCTTTGATGGAAATGTTTACAGACAATCTGAGATCTAATACACTGGGAAATTCGAAACTGGGGAGGACACTAGTCACAACAGCTAGGTGACCACTATCACATGGTTTCTTTGCTTTCAAGCCTATAGACCTCAGGTTGTCTCTTTCAGATTTTAAAGGCCCATTCTTAGATAGGTAAAAACCTGTAGTAAACACAATTTTGTTAAATGTTTTTATTCATCAGCACCAACTCAGTGAAATGAGATTTTAAGGAGTATAAAAATCTTTATCTAAACCTTGATTTTTACCATTATATTTATTAAAAATGCTTTTATTCTTTTTGCTAGGCTTTTCTGCCTTGTAAGGATGTATAAAGTGTCAGTTTTCTGCTATAGTAGACTGAAATTTTCTGCACTTGTAATCTACTGCCAGTGGTGCAGCTACTGGCAGTAGATAATGTTTTAAGCATTTGCATCAGTGAGCACATTTTACAGGCACTTTGAGCTATCCTACCATGCATTTGAAGGAAACATTTTGTCTCTTTTGACCACAAATTGAATTTACTTGCAGGTCTCCATCTTATAAAATGTAGAAAGCTGTTCAGTTTCTGCCACATTCAGTTTTGCGTTTTTTAAAGTCTCTTTTCTTAAGATAAGCTGAAAGGTGTTTTCAATCAGGAATGTCCTCCTTTCCTGTCAAAAACTGAGGTGAAATATGGGACATTAATAATGCAGGGGAGGGGGGATGGGACATGAAGAGAGCATTAGAATTGTTTTAAAGTAAAAACCAGGATATGCTGTAAAAACTAAGAAATCAACTTAGTTTATGCCAGCATCTGAAAACAATTTATAGTACAATGGAACGTTCACCTCTGCAGATATACAGAAGAGGTTCTGATACAGAAGGTTTTGATAAGTCCTGTGTGTAAGGTGGTGGTGGTTTTGGCTGCTGTTTGTTGCAGGTCAGCAAGACCTTCTGGGCCTATTTTTTTGTACCAGGAAAGGTCAATTAGTTTTTGGGCAATTTTTTGTCTGTTGCTTAGTAATTCTGTTGAGCTGGAGCGACAGATTAGAAGGTTGAAGTATCCTAAGGTAGAGGAGAAGCTTGAGTAGGTGTTTTGTTTTGGCTGGGTGAGGGTGTGGGTTATGTTTGGGAGTTAAAGGGCTAGGATGATGCCTGGAATGGTGATGATAATGGCAGCAGTTTTTGTAATAGTTGGTATGGTTATTGGCGGAGTCTTTTTGGGGGGAATGATGGATGAGTTGAGTAGGCCTGTTAGGATGCTTCCTGTGGCGAAGCGGGTGATTGGGGTGCATAGCGTGGTGTTGTTTTTATTTATTGTGGTGAGTGTTGGGATGCAAGTGGGTCCTGCTTGGACTAGTAGGGTTATTCATAGGCTGTAAGTTGCAGTGAATGCTGTGACTAGGAGGGTTAGTAGTAGTGCTCAGGTGTTTACATATGAAGTGTTTAGGTTTCCGATGATTAGGTCTTTTGAGTAGAATCCTGCTAGGAAGGGGGTTCCTATTCGGGCTAGGTTTCCGATGGTTAGGCATGTGGTGGTTATTGGGAGTATTTTTTGGAGGCCCCCTATTTTTCGAATGTCTTTTTCTCCACTGAGACTGTGGATGATAGATCCAGAGCACAGGAATAATATGGCTTTGAAGAAGGCATGAGTTGAGATGTGGAGGAATGCTAGCTGGGGGAGGCCTAGGCTGATGGTGACATTAGAAGTCCTAGTTGGCTGGATGTAGAGAAGGCAATAGTTTTTTTAATATCGTTTTGTGTAAGGGCACAGGTAGCTGCAAATAGTGTGGAGAGGGCACTTAAGCACAGGCATATGGTGAGGGCAGTTTGATTGGTGGCTAGGATTGGGTGGGTGCGGATAAGTAAAAAGATTCCGGCCACTGCTGTGGTGCTGGAGTGGAGTAGGGCGGAGACTGGGTTAGGGCCTTCTATGGCAGCGGGCAGTCAGGGCTGTAGTCCAAATTGAGCAGATTTTCCTGTGGCAGGCAGAATGAGGCCCAGTAGGGGGAGTACTGGTGTTTGGGGGGAGTGTGAGAGTTGAATTTCTCAGGAGTTTATGGTGAAGGTGACTCATGCCATACTTACAATGAGGCCGATGTCGCCGATTTGATTATAGAGCACAGCTTGTAATGCGGCTGTGTTAGCTTCTGCTCGGCTGTTTCATCAGCCAATTAGTACGAATGATATGATTCCTACTCCTTCTCATCTGATGAATAGGAGGAATATGTTGTTTGCGATAGTTAGTGTTAGTATGGTGATCAGAAATGTTAGGAGGTGGGAGAAGAATTTTGTGATGTGTGGCTCTGCAGCTGTATACCGCGATGCAAATTGAAGGATAGATCATGTTACAAATAGTGCAATGGGGAAGAACATTATGGAATAGTGGTCTATCTTGAAGCTGAGGGGAATTTTGAAGTTTGTGATGAATTTTCATTCTCAGCTTGACATGATGCTTTCTGCGTTGGAGTGTATGAATAGTGATGTAGGTACTAGGCTGGTTAGGAAGGCAGTTTTGACAGAGTGTGTGACGGTGGCTGGAGAGTTTTGGTAGGTTTTTGATAGTAGGGGAGTAGTATGGGTATTAGGATAATTGTTAGAGTGAGGAGTATGGAGATGTTGAGGAGTAGTGTGGTTTCCATTACATTTCCATTCCTACGTGTATCAGATTTCCTACCTATGTTGGTGTAGCCAGGTCTTTAGTCTACAGGGTTCAACATTCTTTTTGATTCTAGTTTCTAAGCTTGCTAGCAGTGATTAGCAAGACTTTTAGAAACTAAAAAACTTAGTGGACTGCTGAGCAATAAATTTATGTTTATAATTTTGATCAATATGGAATTTGATTAGATTCAGATCTTAGTTCTATGATCTCAGTAAGATTTCACTCATCTAGTTTACCCTTTTGTACCATTTCAGAACAGTTAATTCCAAAATGTGTAGTGAATGCATCTTTCAATTCACCAGAAGTGGTCTGCATTCACAAATAGGTAGAATTCAAACATAGAAGTTGGTGGGAATCAAATATTACTTTTGTTTAGCAAGATAATTTCATCTTCTCCTCCCAATTTTTAATCAAATTACAAACCAACTCTACTCTCCCATTAGGTGCTATGTCATGAATAGCGAAGTTCTGACAGGTTCGATGCTGAGTGCCATTCACCTTCTTCCACTAAAACTGACAGAGTTTAAGGATGTGTAGAGGTGATGCAGCTCATGGTGTGCTTCATCAGTTAATTTTTGTTTGCTTTTAGAGGCTATCACTAACAGCTGCTTTGTTTACAGAGATTTTTTTAACTGTGTGCAAGCAGCACTTGTACAGGTCTAAGAAACAGAAAAAAGGGAATGTTAGCCAGGAGAGGAGTAAGTGGGCACACTGGAAACCAGTGAATTCCTGGAATACGTTAAAATTTAGGCATTGATTCTGCAGAATGTTTTGCTGTCCTTGTCAGATAGATCTGTATGCAATATGGTACTTTTTGTTTATGATGATTTGTTCTTTGGAGAGAAAAAAAGAAAAAGCAACATGATGTTTTGAGCACTGATCTTTTTTTACTGTAAAAAGGCCTAGCTGCCCTTTCAGTAAGTCAGAGCGTGCTTTCTGTGGGTACTGATATGCATGTAAAAATCTTAAAATGATTGGCTGTATATTCATGTAAATAGAACTTACCCTGGAGGAGGTCAAGTATATAAGCAGTCAGAAAATTTCATTAAGAAACTGTTCCCCTTTTTAGTATTTCATTTAAATACCCTGAGTGAATACACCTTGTGAACCTGTTTACAGTGGATGAGCATCCTTTGGTCAGGAAACAGGATTCAGATACAACAGGAATGAAACACTGGTGTCTGTGTAGCCTTGTTTTATTTGCACTAGAGTAACTAGAAAGTAAGGGAGTACCAGGACAATACAAATTGTAAGAACTTTTACATTTATTTATATTAATTTGTTTCCTTGTTTTTTCCTTGTTCAATTATTTTGTAGATTGTCATTTGAAAACATTTCAGAGAGGTTATTGTTTAATTCAGTAATTCAACTAAATGTTTACTTGCTATAAATTACTAAATTTGCTGACCCTTCCAAAAGGGTTACCTGTTCCTTAAAGGGGAGTAGCATTTTTTGATTCACAAAATCATGAACATTAAAATACAGATTAAGAATGTAACAGAATATTTTATTTTTGCAGATGTCCTCACAGCAAATTAGAATTTAAATATTTTTTAGAAGTACTAAATATCATTAGCATAAAATTTTGAAAGTATGTCTTAAACAGTGGCCAAACACATAAAGCTTTTATAAAATATCAGAAGTACTATAAAGGTGTATTTGATAATATAGACATTATATGTTACAAAAGTGCATCATTTGTGTTGAATTTGGGAAGGAGACAATTAGATTTGAAATCTACATACAGCTTCTATACTAATTTAATTCAAATTATTTTAAGGTCATGGGCTATCAACATAGATTTTTTAATTGTATTTTGGGTTTAATTTTCTTTCCTCATCTTCCAATGAAGTAATTTAACCTAATTGGAAAACAAGGGATTTTTTTTTTTCTCCTGTGTGATTGAGGAATATTGAGTAGTAATAGCTTTTGAAAACGTGATCCAGGATTTTTTTCTGATACTAAGGTATTCCGTAATACCAAGTCAATCAGATTTCTCACATATTTTCCCTGTAGTGCTAAACCATGGATGATTAGATGGGGAAATCCTTCAAATTTTCTTTGTAGTTCCCCATTTCAGGATGGAATATTAATTATTCCTTCTCCTTCATGACAGCAAAGGAGAATATACTCATAATAAGATTATAATACTATTACTGCTCACTTAAGGACTCTTACTCAGATTCTGCAAAATTTGAATCTTTTTGTAAATTGTTTCCACGGGTCCTTTTTCCCATATATGCCGTATTTGCAACAGTCTACATCTCCCTCAGCTCAGGTTCAGATATATTGGTGTGACTTGAGAGCATATCTTGCCAAATGTATTGCATCATGTGTTTATCTAAAGTGATTTTCAAGGGAAACTTATAAACAACACTCTTCTCTGCTGAATGAAAATCAATAAATAAGCCCAAAAGTCCCGGACAGATAAATGAATCTTCCTTTCAAGAATTCACTTTTTTGGGAGCTATAAGGGTAAATTTTAGCTATATCCTCTGTCTGATTATTTGATACCTTTTCATAAACGTTCTGTAAATAATTAAAAATATGCCAAATGTTTTACGGCTCTGATGCTGGTGTTACATGTATTGTACACTCAGTTTTATTGTTATTTTTAAATCCCTTTTCCAGTGTGCTTTGGCTAACACTAATTTCTATGTTTATAAATCTGAGGCAGCCTTCCTATTCTGAACAATTCTAGTCTTGCAGACTTCAGAAAGAAATGACTAATCACTTTGCCTTTTAAATATTCCCCATCTATTTAGTGTTTCTACTTTATTGTCCAGAAAACTGAGTGAAAGAGAAGCAATTTTTCAGCATGACTCTTATTACCACTGAAAGCATGCAGCTAAGAATTGTTTCCATTCTCTGTTGTGATTATCTGAATACATTTTTTTTCTTGTCTGTAGAAATTTCAGAAGCTAGTTGGTGATTTAAATCATAGGGGAATAGGAGAAGGATATTTGAAACAGGTCTTACTTGAATTGTTTCTTCTGCAACTCCAGGTTCTTGAATTAGGAAAAAAGTGTGTTTAAAGTATTATTTAAAGACACAAATGTTTGATCGATGTTGGTACAATAAAGTATTATTTGAATAGTCTAACTTCTTTTTTTATATGCTAAAAATAAAATACTTGCAGATTTGGACTCCAGTTAAAGAATTTTTTTTTCCTGCTACTTCAGGTATTTTTCTTGTTTATGAGGTTGATTCCAGGTACCATTCAAATCTAAAATACATTAGAATTAGTTGTTATATATATTGAAATTATTTGGCAAAAATATTGTAGTAGGAAGCACCCTGGAGGCTATGGAATGTGACCAGTTATTCAGCCTTAGAGGTACTTACTGATTATTTCTACATGTGAATTTTCCAGCTAAGCATTTTTAAAGAAGCACATCACATCAACATGAAAAAAAGTGTGAGCTGTTTCTGAAAGAGATGCAACAGCAAAAAAAGTGGGCAGAACTTGAACAAAAAAGGATAGATGGTGGTGGTTGAGGGCAAAGAAGGGTTAATCCAGAGCTAAATATTCTGTCTGCTTTTACTTTTATAATGTGTCCTAATAATTCAGAAATAGTCTGATCGTGATGGTGTTTTCTTTAATATTAAAACACAATCATAATTTAGTGAGGTTTTTGGTAAATGGTGACTAAAAAAATGGCTTTGCATGTTTTTGTGTGCCGCATAATACAGTCTAGTGGCATTAGAAATTTATGGGTTCATGTCTCAGAGTGGTTAGTGATTGTTTTCCCTGCTGCTTAGAGAACTAGTAGTCTGTGTTTATTCTGCGAAGCCTGTATCTAAGCCTGTCTTCCTTCTCTCCATATCCTGTAGGATATGTCTCCATATCCTGTTGCATCCTAGGAAGATTTATATAAGTAATGCCATGTAGAAGTTAAGGGGGTTTGTGTGTTGTACAGGTGAGCAACCTCAAGACTAATTTGCATAAAATTTATGGAGCTGCAAAGCATCATTAAAATTTATAACATATCCTTTTTTTACGGCTAGGTAGAACTTTTGGATGTGACTCTTCAACTCCCAAATTTACTTAAGCCAGTCACTCGCTTTAAAAAGGTGCTTTTCCTTTTGGAAATTCTTTGGAATAAACCTTCTGCTTTTCTTGATAAAGAGCATCTGTATGTGAAAGTCATATGTATCCTATGAATATACTTTTATTTCGCAGGACCTTCTAATTTTTTGTCAAACTGAGTTTTGCAATGTAAGTTTTTAATAGGCATACTTAACTTTTATACTCTGAAAATGAAACTACTGATAAAATTGACTCTGTGTGATGTCTCTATACTGTAACAGAAGTGATTTTTCACTTACTAAAGTTCCCAGCTCTAATGTAAAGAGAATAGAGAGAAAATAAAAGGATCATGTCAACAATCTGTCAGCTAACCCAGTAAACAGAGATGGAAATGTCAGCAGCTTATCTGCCAGGAGGGGTGAATCACTTGTCTTCCTGTCTGGGAAGAATCAGGATGAAGCGAACTGGCTTGCCAAACCATCTGCCCAGAGGTGCTGTCCTAGGAGGGAAACAGTTTGCTGGCTAATAGGTTCCAGGATGATAATCCGTAATCTTTTCTAGATGATACCATAAGCAAATGAATTATATGAGAGAATGGTAGAAAGAATTCCAAACATAAGTCACGCTTAGGAAGAACTCTTCAATAGCAAGATGTGTGTGATTTCAAGGAATATCTTTTAAGATATAAAACTGTATTAATTGTGAGAAGGATATTGGAATTGGGCAATTTGAATTCCAATGTATGTGATTACAGGTGGTGATAATACAGTGAATCTGAGGGCAAGTTTTTATGAGTTTTTCTTTAAACTTCTAACTTATATCTTGAATTGGTTTTGATGCTAGTATTTTATCCAGTATTCTAGTAATAATTGTAGTAACTCCTCATGAGATTAAAAGAAGGTATATAAATCATACTCGAAGAGGTGATTTTATGGGGATTTTATAAAATTTTTGTGTGCAGGTATTCTACAAGAATTCGAAGATTCATTATTAGGCTATGTATCTATTACTAGATTGTAATATTGATGAGAATAGTGTGCAAACCATAATATCTCACAACACTTTGCACCTTAATGTAAAAGGGCATCTCTTTTGCATGGAAAAATATGAAGATCATAATCACATTGCTGCAGTATTCAGCTGGATAAAGTAATTAATACACGAAATACAGTTTTCACACTTTGTTATTTAAGATCTAAAAATTGTTCCTTGACTCTTTTATTTTTTCTGCTAATTTTCAGTTTGTCAATATTTCTTTTCCTTCTAAAGTGAGTGTGCCAGAATGTGATACAAGACCATGTTCCAATATGTCAAACATGCGTATTCTACTGTCGGCCAAAACCAGCCACATAAGATCTAAATAGAATAATTCCTTGTGTTAGTAGCATCTCATTTACATTTACCTTTGTAATTTATGTGGATGTAATTGACTTCAGATCCTAGATAGATTTCTCTTTTTATAGTACTGATTCTTTTGGGGTCTCAAGATGTCATGTAACACTATTAGAAGGCATAAAATGTCAATACAGTTACTTTGTGATCGAATAAACCTGTATTCAGAAAAAGGTGGTGTTTTGCAAGACTTGTTTCTCCTAAAGCTATTCTGCTGCTCATCAGTTATTTAAGCATCTCTAATATTGAACTGATTGCAGTCTTTACCTTCCATTCTATGTTTTTACCCAGGATCAGTGCTGAAGTAACCAGTGTAAATTTATATGGCTGTTATCTTTCATCCTTGTAAAATACTTTATATTAGTTAAGAGAAAAAGGTCAAAGAAGGTTGTAATTAAAAGAATCGGGGCAACTGAAGAGTGAATTTAAGAGAAATATAAGGATCAGAAAGTACATAAATTTACAATGAAAAAATACTAATATCGACACTTCTGCACTAATGGCAATCTCAGCCTCTATTCTTCTATGTTCTTTCAATGCACCCGAGATCAGATACTTATGTAGTTAGATAACTTCTTCGTATATTGAATCATCTTTGAGCTTTAAAATATAAGCTAACAAAGAATGGCAACTATACTTACGTTAGAGATTTAATTTCCTGTGACTACTCTATTTTCCATACTTCATCTTTAATTTATCAGTTAATTTATGAATGCTATGAAAGCAGAAATCTTAAGCGTCCATACAGACAAGTGTGCTTGTCTGTAAGATGCCAGATTTTGTCACCAAAACAGTCTGTATGCCTTACATAAAAAAAGTAGTTTCATGCAAGAAGTCTAAACCACTTATTTATGTAGGTCTTAAAGTATAATTTCTCTAAGTATTTGTATAAAGTATCATTTGTATAAGTGGTGACATTTGGACACTTAATGCAGAATAAAGAAAACATGTAACAGTCTTGGCCAAAAGTCTAAAGTTCTACAGAGGAGCTGGTGAAAGAATATGGTCCTTTTGATTTCAGAATTTGTGCTTTAACTAAAAAGCCATCCTTTGGAGCAGTGACAGGGATGGAGCTGAATTTACTCAGAGTAGTTCGTATAACAGAAAATTCTGGCACCTTTGACTGCCAGAACATTTTTCAGGACACTGAAATAGGTTCTTTGCTTCTGTGAAAAATGGGTGCTGTAGTGCCCCTTGGTCCTTTGACAGTTTTTCCTGTATTTCCCTGTGTTTGGCTGGTTTATAAGCTCTTTGGAACAGAAGTTGTTTTGCTTTGTGTATCCCTTTTCAGCTTGTAATAAATAACTCATTCAAGAAATACCAGTAAATCCATCCTGAAATGCACTGTTAAATAACAAATACAAATGCAATGAAAAAAAATACAAATGGAAGAAAACAGGAATAAGTTTGCCTATGTAAATACTTCCTGAAGTTTAAAAGTCACCTTTCATGTGAAGTGTTCCTCTGTTGCAAGTTGAGTGCCTGGATTTTTAATGAATTCCCTGCAGAAATATACAGGTCACTTCGTTCATCAGCTCTTACTTGAAGGATGTTTTGAGGAATTACATTTCCTTTACATGTTTTACGATTTGAAAGGCATTACCCACCCAAGTCTCTTGAATGGTTCACCTCTACTGTTCTTGTGTATTTCTGCATATGTTTTAGTATTTGCCTGTGATTTGTTTCATTTTCAAAGAATATGACTGTTAATTACGCTCTGTTATTTGAATTCTAATGTGACATTGTATTGAGTATTAGTTAACGCATAACTGTTTTTTCATAGAAATTCAAGGAAAATAAGAGTTTGTTCTTTCACACATGTTTAAATTTTAATTGCCTCTTCAAGTAACAAACAAGCTTCAAGCTAAGACTTGCAGATGTTATAAACTAGGTCATCTTGTTTATGCACTAACTCTGCTTGCTGTACTGCAGAGTGATGATCTATAAAATCAAATTAGAAGGATTTTCCTAGGACTAGGCAAGTCAATAAGAATTTTAGACTCTCCTTATTGCATCCTGCCATGAAGCAACCATTATTTTTTTTTATTAGCTATTCACCTATTATAATTCTATTTTTTACTTGCTTTGATTCACTTTAAGTATCAGACTCTGGGTGAGTAATTTTAAAGGAGATTCTTCACTGAAAATGTAACCCATGCAATCAAATAAGACTGGTATTTAACCAGGATTGATCCAGTTCTTTCCATAATTTGATCTCCTTTGTAGGGTAATTTTACAAAGGACTGGTCACCATGAAGAGAATAGAATTGTGCCTGATTACATAGTCATACCATCTTTTTAACCATGAGATTCACTAGAAATGTGGCGACATAAAGCTGTTTCCTTCCTTCCTTCACCTCATGTAATTCTTACCATAGCCCCAGTATGCTGTTCAGTTTGAAGTGATGCGTAAACAGGCTAATAGTTCTTGTCTTCACTGCAAAACCTTCTTAGTTAGAAGTATGAGGGTAAGTGATAAAATGCTGGCATCACAATTGGTTATATGGAGACTAAACATGAAAATTAAGTTTACTGTCATGGTGGCGGTTTATACTTATCTCTTGCTGTTTTTTTTTAGATTTGAGCTGCCATTTGTTGAGAGAGTAAAAATTTCAGGATCATGTGGTAAACTAGAGTAAGCTCTCAAAAGATATGGTAAGATTTGTTTGAAAATTTTGCTCCTCCCTACCTATGGAAGAGAGAAAATTGTTAATGTTTTATTAGTCTTAAGTTTTCCATATTATTCATCTCAGACTGTAAATGTGTAGAGTGCTAATGCTAAAATCTGTATTAATGCCTACTTAAGAGACTGAGCATTTGTCTGTGACAGCTTTCTTTTGCATTTGTCACCTTTTTATTATTCAGAAATAGTACAGGCAAAGATCTACTAGAATCTTACTGCAGTGCTTGGTGTGTTTAGTGTATTGTCCACATGAAAGGCATATTATCTCTTTATGTTTCCTTGCCTCCTCCGGTTCTGTCTGCTGTCTTCCTGTCGTCTTCTATTTTTAGAAACACGTGAATATATATAAGTAGATGATCTTGTACAATTTGTGATTTCTTTAGTGATTCCTTCACTTTCTGATAGCGTGTGTTTTTTAGTCAAAACATCAGCTCTTTAAACTCAGTGGGGTAACAAAACAAGAAATGGTGGAAGTTGGCTTTGTTATTTAGAGCACTGCTTCACATGGAAATTTTATTTTATTGTTTAAGATTAAATTTGCAAAAATTACTAGGCTAGGTTGAAAGTGTTCTATTTTTCGTTGGATGACTAAGATTTAAACAAAACCTTTTCTTTATGGCAAAAGGCTATCTCCTTTAACACTAAATAACTAAAAACTAAAAAATATCCTGTTTTCATCTGAAATTTTCAGTGTTTCAATGTAAGTAATACTGTAGTAAGTGGATTAGCATTTTCAATGCCACTGCTTTAACTTTTCTTTGTACAATGGGTTCTCTGCTTTCACCGCATAGTCTGCTATGCGTATTGAATATGTCCTTTCCCCCACTTCAGCATGAGGGAAGAAATAACATTTCCCCCTTATTTTATTCGTCACTCCTTTTACAGATCAAAACATATTACAAAGAAAAGCTTGAAGCAAAGAGAACATTCAATAGCAGGTATATGACTCAACTGTCCAAGGATTAAAATAGAATTTAACACTTGCTAGCATTTTGTCAAAGTTTTGATTTGTGATGGCTTTTGCTCATTTTTGCATAGATCTCAGTTGCATCGCCTGAGTAACTATGCAATGCAGTCTGTACAAAGGCCATAAGGATAGGATGTGTAAAGTGGGGCAATAATATCTTAATCTCATTGTCTCATTCTGAGTTAGAACTACTACACGGAAGATGTTGATAATACTGACTGTTGTATACCAGACACTAGCTTGGAATTGTATGTACAGGTGATACCTTTTCTTGGAACAGAAGCCTGTTTTTTGGATCTGAAATAGAAACAACAAACTTCAAAATGAAATACCATTGAGAAGAATTGGTCTCAGATTGTATGAGAAAAGAGGTAGCTGGTTCCTATGGAGTGAAGCGAGGAGGGAGGATATAAGCAGGAAAAAGAGGTGCTGAGTTGAACATTTACTTGAGGACAGTGATAGGTAAATTATATCCTGTGGGAGAAGAACATGTTTCAATCAGTGAGTAGAGAAACCAAAAAAACTTACCTTGACCTTCAAATCCTGTTTCTGGAATTTGAATTTGGAAGGGAAGGGAAACAAACAGAAAACACAATTTAGTGAATTAAGTTTACCTGATTTTCAGTCTAAGTAGATATATGAGAATACATGAGAAACACTGAAGCAACAGTACTATTTTAGTGCAATCTTAAAGGCACTTCCCTCAGAGGAGGTTTGCGGTTGTTCAAGTTAATCTGAAACATGTTTTTGTGTATTGTATTTTGTTTACAAAAAATTAACACACAAGACTGTTGAATAGACTTGAGGGATTTTGTTTGTTTTTATTCTTCTGGCAAAGTTATTCTTGAGGACATTTGTCCTTCATAATACAGCTGGCTTGGCTTAGACTATGTATCTTGAATACATGTATCACACACAGACCCCCTGAAGTCCTTTGACATCAAAGTAGTTAATGACAGTGTATTTATTATGAGTTGTACTGCAATTCTTACTGCTGATTCTATTTGCAGAACATCTGGTTCGGGGGCTAACACTAGCTTATTGCATGAACCATCTTGGTTCATCCTTTCCAACTGTAGTAGTATTAATTTATTCCTTTTCTCAGAGGTTCATGATGCATTGTAATAGGTATTAAATTACAAGAGTCATTGACAGTGTTCTATTGATACTGCTGTTCAGATTTTACTAGTCTTATTTACACTCGTTACACTTGTTCATGGCTTGTTTCAAATTTTTTGTTTCATACCTTTTAAAAAAATAGATTAAAAGAATGATTTTTTTTTCCAAATGGTTTGTTGATTCTGTGTGCTAGATGTTGCCAAGCACATTGTCTCTAGAGTATGTCTACAATATTTTTAAAAAGTGGGAGAAGTAACTGATGATTTTGTAGATATGAGCATTAGAGCTTACTGAAGCATCAGTATCTCTTGATCAAAATGCATCTATGAGGTATATGGTATGACTCTGATTCGTGTAGCGCTGGGTCAATAATATTTGCTGAATTAAAAAAAAAAGCAAAACACATAGTGTACTGAAGATAGTGCCTTGCTGTTCCTGACAGCAGGATTCATACAAATCTGAACTCACTACCTGTTTGCCATGGTAACTATCTCTTGATAAACCTGTTGCTTTTTCTGTATGAGTCACTCTTGACAGGTGTGATCTGACTTGTCCTAAATGGTGTAGAAACATCCTTATCTCTGATGGGTAAGCATGAGGCGTGCTCACATGTTGGTGGCAAGGAGAACAGAATCCCTCATTCAGGTTACAGACTGGGATTTAATGTCTGTTTTGACCATGGAGGACATCCATATAATCTCTAGTACCCATAAATGAGGTATTATTGTCACCTTTGTGTAACACTGCTGAATCCTTATATACAAAATTCTCTGAACTTCATTTTGTGTGTATAATACATGCACATAATAAAGAAAGACAAAGTTATAACTGAAGAAGTTTATTTCATTTGATATTCAGTGTCATTGTGTGAAGCTGTTTTAGACTATATTTGTATTCAGATCTCACACCAAAATCAATGTAGGATGCCATGACTGGTACAGAAATATAAGAATTTTTATTCAAAATCACACTGCATGTCTAGAATCTGGATTTGCAAACAATACTCAAAGTGAACTGAAAAAAAGTCTTGGCAGTAATTCCCCCTGAAAGATTAGTAGATCAGAATCCATGTCTTAGTTTTGTGGTAGACTTCCATTTCTGATGATATTTAACTGAAATTAAGCAATATCCCATTGTCTAACTGATACAACACTCAAAGTGTAGCAGAAACAATCCAGGTGAATTGTACAAATAAATTACAAAATTACACATTTTTTGCTGTGTCTGGTCATATCCGAATTTGTATGTATCTTACAGAACTTTCTTTTTAAAAGTGGAAAAAGCCATTCTTGTCTTTAACCTGATGGGTATAATCTTATTGCATGGGTAAGGCAGAATTTTGACTTGACAACCTACCAGGCTAGATTGCCATGAAAATATTTAATGTTAACATTAAAATAAGCATATGATTATATTGGCCTATCCTTCCCCCTTCTCCAAATCAGTCATGCTGGGTGCGACCCAGAAGGGGTATTCTGCTGATCTTTTCCCTGTAACATAATTTTTTAAACCCAGACAGACTTGTTCAAGGACTCAAAACCAGTAGCCTATCTGCAGAATCTTCTGGTCTACCTGCTGCTAGTATTATTATCTTTGTTGGGGTCAACAGCCTAAAGCTCTATAGATTTTTTTTTTTCTCAGCCTGAAAATACATCCCATATGTTCATTGCAAAATGATTTTTTTTTTTCTTGTTTGGAGGGATGTAAAAATCTATTGATGTATATTTTCTATTGTCTTTTCTTCAGCCTTTTCCTGACTTTCTTGAGGATGATTTTGCTTTAGCTAGTTCATACAGATTCCAGATTTCTAACCCAAGGATGAAGCTAATTCCTCAATCCTGCTTAAGAGAAAAGTTAATCTATCCCACAGTACTTAATCAATCAACATACGTCATGGCGCAATGATGTTTTAAAATGCTGTTTGCTCATATTTTGAGTCCATTTCATTGTTTTATTAAAGCACCCTAACTACTTTTTGCTAACACAGAACCATAGTTTTGGCTTGTAATTGTTTAAAATTTGAAATGTACGAGACACGTGACATCTCTGTACTAGAGTATTACTTCTATCTGGTAGTGATTCTCCTGTGAAGGCATCATAGAAGACTTCCAGCTTTGCAAATAGTAATGATGATCAGAGGTGAGGAAAAGTCTTAATGAAGGATTATATTGAAATTTTTCTGTATGTAAAGTGGAATCAGTATTTTACTGTTAATTTTATAAAGAGTTTCCACAAGTCACAACTAGAGAGAGTTTTTCATTAGAAAGAAAACAAATAGTAAAGCACATGATGTGTGGTAACAGTTTGGGAGTTTCTGCCAGGGATTTCATGACAGTTTTGAAATTAGTCACCAATTAACTGATGTAATTTCATGACATTATTTTGTACCAATGTAACAACATTCCACACAGAAGGGCTGTTTGCATTTTAGAGCGATGTTTAAGCACGTTTCAGAATTATTTTTTCCTTTGGTCATAATTTGCTGACATATGTACATGGGCAAACCCTTTTGATGGATACCATTTGGACTTTACTGTTGTGGTGATGCTTTCTCTATGCCATATCCAATTTAGCTGGCAGCCAAAGCAGTAAAGAAGTTGTTACCAGGCAACTCATTAAAGCGTACTTTACAACTTACGTTAAGAACAAATGCAGTAATAGGTCCAGGTGGATTTCATTTATTAATATATAACTTTATTAGCAAAAAATAAAACCCAACTCTTCTACAGCTAGATAAAATTCACTGCTAGATTTTCATTCTATTTCATGTTGAAGATTTTATAAGTTTTCTTGACTAATCTTTGTTCCTGTGTTTGACAGTTTGACTCTTTTCTTTTTTGAATTACACTAATTTATGAAGTTGTCGTCAATTATAACTGTATTAATTTTTCAGAATGCCAAGTCTAGCACAGAGCGTCTGCCCAACTAGAATTAATAGTGTATCTGGGGCGTAATAGTGCAATATTGCTTTGTGGTTATTTCTTTAGGACATACAGTACTTGTTGTGTATTTCTTACCTACCAGATGGTAGACTGTATCTCCCATTTTTCATTCAGATATCTTTTACTGTCTACTCTTAGGCGGTTAATATGGAAATACAAGATATTAATTTCTCTGTAATATATTGTGCAGCAGATATTAAAAAGCAGTGTATTGTGGTATATGCTCACAAGATGGCAGATTAACTTCAGCGTATGTGACCTTCAGCATTTGCTGGATTTTGGTTTTAGACATCAAGCCTTAATGTTTTATTGATGCCAAAAAGCCTCTGCCTGCCTGTTATATGGTATATGCTGGAAAGAGAGTGACTATAGGTAAAGTGCACAAGCACCTCTCCCTCGTGCAGTGGTAAGGATTAGTCCGCTGAACCAATTACGTATCTGAGAGCATGGAACCACTCTTCATTTTCCTGACCTCATCAAAACTGTCTTCTCTGCTAACCATTTGAAAGATAAAGTGTTTACTGCTTACAAGTGATCTAGTAAAGGATGGAAGAGCATCTTCCACACTGAAAGAAGTCCTCCACAGTGATGGGAAAGCCGGTGCGTGTGAATGGATCCATAGGAGCTCTAGATGTCCAGTAGCTCCTTACCCATCCAGGGAAGTAGAGGTGCAACCCAATTCAGCAATGCAGCCTCTGGAAAATCTACATATGGTCTCTGATGATAAATCTAAACCATAAGACAGAGAATTCTGCAGCTTGCCTTTTAGTCCTTGCCCTCTAGTCAAATGACCTATTTCAGTGAACCTGTTGAATGCTGAAAATCTCTAACAGCCTGCATTTCTTTCCTGGGGAAACCCAGTGTACTGAGAAGAGTGAGGAAGATACTCACTGTGACTTGTGCAGTGTAAGGTCAAGCTAAGTTAGGGGCGTGCACCCGCATCTGAGAGCTGTGAGGTGCTGCCTAATTCCACAAGGTACATGTAATTTAGAAGTTGTTCCTCTGTACCCATTCAGTTCAGGCTGTATCCTGTCTATGCCAGAATGCATTTCACTTGCTTATTGCATTATTTATACTGTTTACTTCTTCCCTTCACTGAGTGGTACCATGAGAGTAGTTTAGCCAGTTTCATTGTGATTTTTTTGGTTAGCTGCTTCTTAGAGTCTCATAATCTGGCAAAATGCTGCAAGCTGGACACTCTTAACTGCAGGCAAACACTATATAATGATCTGCTTGTATTTTCCCTGGAAGAAAAGCAATGTGTATTAACAATTGTAGCCCATTGTAAAATCTGTTTCTGTAGTGCCTGTATTTTAGGCTTTTGGACATAAAGCATCCCTTTTATAATTGTATGCTCAAAATGGCATTTTGAAGAATGTGAAACATGTCCATTCATTGAAATTTTCAAGCCACTGTTTTATTGATGCATTTTTATAAGCCTTCCAGATTAATAAATCTGGAACTTTCTTCAGATTTTATGCTTTGAAAACTGCTTTTGTTTTCTTTGGTTTCTGTTAGGATCAGGTTATTTGGAAATGTGCTGTACGCTTCAGCAGCAAAACAAAGCTTTGCCTTCTGGCTTATCGCCTCCATTGCAGGGCAGACAGGTGGTGATGTCCTGTCACCATGACTACACACAGCCCTTAGGGAGGGATCTTGTAAGATGATAGTAATTCCCAAATGGGGGGAAGGGCATCAAGATATACTCCTTCTAGCTGTGGGTTCTTTTGTACAGGTTGCACTTGATTACATGCCTACCCTGTCGCACGCCTGTGTGCTCCCTGAAATGCGGGAATTGGAAAGAACACATCACTGCAGACAGTGCGGTGGGGGCTGCTCGCATTTACCATTTAGAGTCTTTACATGGATTAGAAAGGCAAAAGGATGATCACAGTCAGACTGCTTGAGCTTCTGCATTGTACTGACAGTAGGTTTTTCCAGAATTAGGCACTTCAGAAGAAAAGGCATACCTGTGTTGAGGTGAAAGCAGGTTAATATTGCAGCTGTTTAGGGCATTGGTCTGAATGGGAAGGGAAGGCTCTGTGGTTGTGATCACATCTAGTGACAAAGTAGACATCCTGTGGTGGGAAATGTTAATGAGAGTAAATAAAAAAAGTTATTTGGCGCTGTGTTCCCTCAGTATGTCCCAGCAATTTAGGTAAGTAGAATTAAGATGCTAGTATGTGCCTATCACACACAGACCACCAGCTTTTGCTTGTGAAAGAATACTAATAGATTTTCAGAGATTAAACATTGCTTGACC
The DNA here is from genome assembly GCF_000710305.1 of Buceros rhinoceros silvestris. Lineage (NCBI taxonomy): Eukaryota > Metazoa > Chordata > Aves > Bucerotiformes > Bucerotidae > Buceros > Buceros rhinoceros. The sequence goes on along the minus strand of NW_010411018.1, from coordinate 74,630 downwards.
TTGTAGATGTCATAGCTGAAAAATGGGACTGCATCACTTGGGCTTTGGATTCAAATGGCTCAAGAAGTGCTACCTAGTGAATTGCCAGTATTTTCCCTCTACGTGCTTTTCTGTGGCCTGACCTGGCATGGCCTTCTGAGATCTGCCAAGACCGCAGCTGGAGCTGGTGTTGCTGCAGGATACTTGTCATTTCAATTCCACTCCTTCTTTGCAGCAGTGCAGGTGAATGTCTCTGCTACTGGAGGAAGTAATGCATTTGAGTAAGGAGAGAGAAATTTACAGGGATGTAAGAGTTAAATAACAGAAACTGAAAAATGGTAAAGGGCTGTCAGACTTGAAGGGACAAAACAAACTAAATGAAAGCTGGACTTGTGGTTCAGAAGGGATTTTTTTGTTTACATGACAGAAATCTTACTCTAAGGACCAGGCAGCTGTCACTCTGTGTTTATGTGTAATACCTGGTGAAGCAGAGTTGTGGAAAAGAGTTTGTAAGCTGTGATACTACTAATATTATTCAGTGTTGGAATTTTCAGCCTGAAGTTCAGAAAGGAATGAAGTACAGACAATGGAAAGGTCCCTCTGGTTCAAACTAAATGTGGGCTGACAGAAAGAAGGAGAGTATAGTGTGTGAGGAGAGTAAAGATGGGAAGAAATCCTGCCTTTTTAATGGGGAATTAATTAGAGACAATTGGATAAGTGGAGGGAAAATATCTCCTGATAGTACTTCCTTGAAGTTTTGTAAGTCTTCTGTGGTGAGCGAATGAGAGTTACCACCTGGACCTTAGTTTCTCAAGGGAAGAGACTCTATGTTTTCAGTGCTGTGGAGAAGAGCAAGAGTAGTGGTGAATTATGGAGAATGATTGGTCTCCTTTAGACTTCATCTTCAGATGCAGCAGTTCCTTCAGTCTGCAGTTTGCTCCTAATGATTCAGGAACAGAAAGAAGCAGTGACCTGGAAAATACAGAAATATCATTTTACTGTGAAATATTTACAATCTCTAGCTTCAGCTAGAGAAATTCTGCTAAATGAATTGGGAACAGCCATGCTAGTAAACCACATTGTCTTCCAAAATTGTCAGTTACATATTTCAATCTGAAATACAGTGAGAAGTGTTCTTGTATATACATACAATCTGTAAAATAGAAATAGAATGGTTAGGACAAGAAATACAGGCTTGCAATATCACTTTGAAAATTTTCTAGCCCAGCCATCAAATTGCCCTGCCTGTTCCGTTGACAATTAAATAGCATAAGTCACCTAGCTAAAAAGCATTACTGCTTCTGGGCAAGTATTCTGAGACTAATAAAACAATGAGGGCTTTGCATTTTAATTACTTGCTACATTTTAGGGCTTATTCCTGCATGTCAGTCAGGAAGGCATACAAGGTGTCAACATCAGAATTGATATGAACTCATGTCACAGTATGCAAAAAGACTTTAACCATACTGGATCTGGCAACTGAGAGTTCCCCTATAGGGCTTCCCACTGGAGGCCAAGTACCCCTTACTGTTCTTTGCACTCAGTATATTTCCATGTATATGGTCACCAAGTGGGTTGTTGCTTCATGTCCTGTTGTGGAGCTCTTGAAATTCTTCTGCATAAACTCAGAGGGCCTAGGTAGAGGATGCATGTCATTTAATTCACTGCTGCCTTTCTGCATTTCTTATTGCACAACTTGGGTGAAACAGATAATTCTCTATTTTTTTGGAAGAAAAGAAAAAAGTGTGCTAAATGGAGCAGTTATAGGACTTTAAGTCTAGAACATGTTATTGAAAATACATGTGTAAATTAAGCATTAAAAATATGGACGGGGTTAAAATGCATTAAGAAACAAAGATAACAGTAAAATAAAAATCATTGCTTGTCCTCATTTCTGCACAAACTCTGCAACACATGAATTAAGGATGTGCCTGGTGCAGATGGGAGATGTTACTAACATCCTTTCTACACAGTGCACATTCATGAAAGTAGCATATGCTCTGCCAGTTCTGTCTCTTGTCACTTGCAGAGTTTGAAAAGAATGTGCTGCTCCTTAGTGCCTGGAGTTGCAGTAGCAAAATCCCATCCGAAGAATAAATGATACTATGATATGTGTCCCACATGTTAGGATCTGACTGTGCCAATTAAAGCTACCATCCCTTTTTATTTCTGTATCTTTTTGTGTTTGTTTATGTTAATGTTTCTTAGTTGAGAGAGAGAATTTATACAGCTTTCCCGTTGCATACTTTCACATGCTTCTCAGATCTTTCTCTGCTTATTTGCATGAAGAGGTGGGATAAGGCCTTTGGTATTCAGCAGAGACAAAAAGCTGTTATTTTTTTCTGGGTCAGTCAATTTCCTTCCTTAGATCAGAGCTGGGATCTCTGAAGTGTATATCAGAACTGAGCTTCCTGTAGTGATAAAATTAGACTTATCACTGTCATCCCCCTGTAATAGCAACAAAAGAAGACGTGAAGAAATCTGAATTTTTGTGGCTGTTGAACACAATCAGTTCCAGTTCTTTGATAAAGGAGCAAGTAATACAGCCACTTAAGAGTGTTTGTGTGACATAATTAAAAAACCTGTGCACGTTATCTTTGAATATAGCTGCTATTACATGGTGTGTTGTTAAACTGCTGCTTTGGCTTGCTGGATTTGATATCACTGCATTAGTCTGAGGGAAAAAATGACATGACCCACTTTGATTATGGATGGCCGATTTCACTCATTAAGACTCTGCTTGGCTTGTACTTTGCTGTAAGCATCATACCTGAGGCTATGCCTTCTGAAAGCAAACCCAACGTTCCCACGTTAGGAGACTGGTGGGCCGGGGGGGTTGTGATCCATGTATAGACTACAAGTGTTTTTGAATAAAGAGTAAATAACCCTCTGATACTGAAATTCTCATGAGAGACTTCTGGTTTTATAAAAATCCAGGAATGC
>NW_010411018.1:69557-71599 GCF_000710305.1 Buceros rhinoceros silvestris | reverse complement strand
TGTAATGTCTAGTAAATGCTTTTTTGTATTTTTAAATATATGCTTCCTATAAGAATGAGGAATAGCTTTCAGGCTGATACTATTTTTCCCCTTGCCACTTAATACACGTTATGAGAAAAACATTAAATGGCTTTTATTATACAGGAAATGTACTTGAAGTGTAGAATGATTGGGAATGGATGCCTGCTTTACTGCTATAAATTGTTCATGATATGTCTTTTCTTATATGCATCAAAAGTAGCACTTGCTGCAGAAATGCATGTGATTTGTCCTCTCTCCTGAGAGATGGTAATTGGTTCCAGTTTACTTAGGCTATTGAAGTACATTTTATTTTTTTTAGCTTAGCTGAGGTTCATATTGCAGCATGTTTTCTTCTATGAGGGTGAAGTATTTAATTTGTGGAGATTATGTGTTGCATTACAAAGAACACATCCCTGCTCTGTGGTGTTTAGTGGAAAACAGATCACAGCACTCCACCATCCCCCTTCACCTTATTCTGTCGTTATTAAATTGTGCATGAACTAATCATGATCTTTTAGAAAACATCCATTGTAACTAGCTCAGTAATTTGAACAAATGACTAATGAACTGTGGTTACTATTTGCTTTGTCTACTTACAGTTAATTATTTCTGTGGTTTTCAGCCTCAGTCACATGGTGTTATTTCTGAGTCTTATCTGTCTGGATAACCAAACATTCTTCAAACAGGCAACAAATAGAAAATAGTGAAAAATTATTTTAAATGTAAGGTTTTGTTGTTAGTTCAGTGATCTTTTTTGCTGCTCAGACTTCTTTATGGTTTTCCAAATTTATCTATGTAGATGAAGAACTAGAGATGAACATAAAAATCATACAAAAGGCACGTCAAGAGAGTTAAGCTTTTCAGTATAAAAATATTCATACAACTGTAACAATTCATGTAGCAATACTAATGATGTAATGTGTAAGTCATAGGTGGCGATGAACCCCCTGAGTGAGGGTTTTCTTGATTTTATTAATCTCTATCCTAATTTTACCTTCTGGATGATTGAAAAATTTTTTTTCAATAAAGTATAGTATACAATTCATAATGGACTAAAAAGTACTGAGTACTTACAATTTCCTTTAATGGGTTGATGAATTTCACAGTAAATGCATCTGACTACTGGGGATCCTGACTTGCCATAATGGCAGTCTGGCTTTTTGTTGTTATGGCTAGTGTGCTCCTTCATGGAGGATTTTTTTTTTCCTGCCACCACACTCTGAGCTCTCCTCCTTTGTTAATGTTACTTCAGTGCTGAATTAGCTTCAGTTAATTCTGCAAGCTCATTACTCTTTTATGACTGTGCACATGTTAGTACTGCTGCATTAGCTCATGTGAGGCACTAGGGCTTCTGGGAACACTTGCTTGGGAACAGCATTAAGCTGTGCTGCCCTATGAGTTAATTTGCAATGTACTGAACAAGAATATGTCTCCTTTCTGGGCATCCATGTGGAAATTTTTTAATCTAAAAACTCATTAAATAAAAGCAGCGAGTAATGAACTTACACAAGAGTGACCTAGCTCTACTGTCAGCATTACTAATACTCTTCATTTAGGCAAAACGTGGCAGATAAGAGGTTTAATACACAGTAGAAGGCATTTTGTCTGTGGTTGGACATGTTAAAAATTCACCTGTTCATGGATTTGGATCTGTATAGTCATACGACAAAAATTTTAGTAGCCAATAACGGATCATCCTTTGCTGACTGGAAACTGTAAAATGGGACTACAAGCGCAATGGGGCAGGAATATAAAACAATGCTTGACGGGGATAACCAGCACTACTGGCTTGCCCAGTAGCGTGCAGGGAATTCTTTCAAGTAGCATTTCCATGCAAATGCTCTGGAAACATAGGAGAGGAGTGTGTAATATGAGACTTAAATTATATAAGCTATTGATTTATGTGAAAAAAAGGAATATGTAGAAGGGAAGTTCACAGAAGCAGCAAAGGATAGTTAGGCCGTATGTACCTTCAAAGCAGTGAGCCAGGTTAAACCAAGACCCTCAGCTATTCGTGCTGG
>NW_010411018.1:3715-69399 GCF_000710305.1 Buceros rhinoceros silvestris | reverse complement strand
TGCTGGTCCAGGCCAAAGTCAATGTTTTTCCACATTTGTTGCTTGGTAATGAAGCTGGATACAGGAATCTTACTTTTACAGAGCACTTAAGAGACTCCAGATTCCTGAAAATGAACGATTAACTGTCATTCCTTGTCAGAACACTTGCCAAGCTGTTCACGGAGCTGAAGTTCTGCAGATTTTAGGTGCTGTTTTGAAAAGGTAATATGAATAGGTGTCATGGTTTAGACCCAGCTGGCAACCAAGCACCATGCAGCCACCACTGTCCCTCACTCCAGCAGGAGAAAACACAACAAACGACTTACGGATCACGACAAAGGACAGGGAAAGCACATGCACCAATTGTCATCATGGGCAAAAGACAGACGTGACTTGGGGAAGCAAAATCAATTATTTTGAAACAACAAAATCAGTACTCAATCACCAATCCAATCCGAGTAGTCTCTTGAGGGTTAACAGAAAGGCTGTTGGGGCAGCATGGGTAGGTGTCCGATGTTATCTCCAGACAGTATGCTGGTGATGAAAAAGTCACCAAATCAATGGGGTGTGGTCAAAATTCTCAGATTTTTTACATAAAAAAAAGTTAAAAATGTGAAGAATAAGATATTTAGCTCTAGTGTTAAAGAAAGCCTTCTTTATTTGTACCAAAGCCGGTTTTTATCTTGCTTTAACCAACAGAAGGACAAAGAAAAATAAATACAATAAAAAAATGAAATCTTTATTTTTTGGCTCATTTGTAATATTGTTGACATTGTTTATGATAATAACAATTTCCTGCATGCATTTCACCAACACATTACAAGTCAAAAGCATTTGTAAAAGAAAGATTTCACATTTAATGATAGCTTGTGTATGAAACACAAAATGTCCTGATGTCCTTGATTATACAAATGTGCTGTTTTGTTCTTGGGAAATATAGTGGATCCTATTTGTACAAGTGCAGCGTGATTCAAAAAGAGTAAGAATAGGCTATGTAAACAGACACTGCGAGATAGCAAGGATTTCATGAACAATGAGACTATCTTGGAACTTCTGATGCAAACGATGCTGGAAATTTGCAAGTTCCCCTAATGCTTCCCTTGCTATGTCCTGTTACCAGATATAACTATTTGGAAACAAGCTGAGTTCCAGATTTACACAATTTACTTCACATTGAAATATATGCAAATATAATATAAAAACAAGATAGTCTACAAATACTCACTTTTTTCTCATAATGTGATGATGCCAGTTTGAAATTACCGTGGTTAGAAATTAAGCCAAGTGAATGAGGAAAGAAATATAAGAAACAGTGATCTAAACTTGAAGACACTTTTCTTATACACAAAACTGTTGCCAAATGGTATTTCTTTACATTGTTTAAATATGCTAACCACATCTTCAACAGGTTAAATAGTTTGCAAATATGGCCTGTACAATCTGATTCTACATCATATAGTAGCCACTTCAAATTTAAAATGCAAAACTAAAGAAGCTCATAAACAGCTGCAAACTATTGCTTGATGATTTGAAAGAAGGAGGTCTGGTTGGACAGTTTATTTCACTCACTTCACCACTGACACATGGCTTCCTATAATGGAGACCGTGGACAGTGGAAGGAGGAAGATACAGCAGCAAAAGCATTGACATGCATCAGTGATTCTCTCCAAGCTACCTATAATGACAGAGAATACATGTCCTGTTGAGCTCTTGCAAATTGTCCATACTGTGGTACATATCTGGAGCAATTCAGTGTGGCAATTCTATGCTCAAATATGCACAACAGTATATTTACGTGGAAAACGGTATTTTATTGATTCATTGGATGTTGGCCATAATGAAAGGAGACAGTAACTAAAGAACTGTCTAGGAAAAAAATGTGAGCTGTTTAAAAAAAAAAAAAAAGAAAAGAACTCCCAGGTGTATTTTGGTGAAGTTGTTTTTCCAGTGCAGAAACCGCACAATATTTCTTAAGCTGTGAATATTTTAACAAAACCAAGAACTTGTTCATGTTTGATGATTTACATAAAAATAAGTCATTGCAGATTTCTGTAAATTAGAGGAGACTTTCCAGGCACATGAATCTGGATGCACATAGTCTGGATGCAGCCATGCAAGTAGTTAGAATGCCTCAAATTTAAGAGCTGTCCTGAAACATGGAAGTTCTTAAAATCTTTAGGTTTGTGCATGTCACATTGTTATTTATGCATGATCGACAAGCGCGCATGCCTATGCAAACTGCTTCTATCTGTCTGTACATTATAGAGAATCTGGGAGTAGAACACTTGGTCCTCATACCTCTTTCCCCAACATAAAACCTATTACAAAAATAGTCACATATAATAGTAAACAATTTGTGAATTAAAAAATGATAAATACACTAATACTAATTTTGTAAAAATATGATAAATGTAGCAGTCGCATTACAAACAGTGAAGAGAATTACTGTTCTATGTGTTCTGCAGTATGTGAAACAAAAAAAAGTATCGCTTTGCACTCATTTCATGCTCCGTGTTCTCTTGTGGAGCCACTTTTTCCCTCATTCTTAGCAGTGTCAGCTGCAGTGAAAACAGTAACCTCTTGTCAAGTTTGTTACCCTGATTCACAGAGTCACAGTCTGATGATGAAGGTTCACTGTTTTTTTATAGGCACTGACCTTAAGTATATATATAATGTATATATATGCACACACGCGCACACACACACACATATATGTGTAAAAACTGTCAGTTTGGCATAAACCTCCTGCAGGAGTCCGGTTGATGCTTCATTCTCAAAGACTGTAAACAAGTTGTCCCACAAGCAGAATTCTTAGATCTTTATTTTTTATTTTCCCTGACATCTTTACTTTTGTAGTTCTTTTCTGCTTTATCTTTTTCGTATTTTTCTTTGTCTGGCTTTGTTACACTGTCATAAGAAGGTGGGGACGTTGTAGAGGAACTTTCATCTGTTTTTTCTGGAGTGGAATTCCCATTTAGTTTATCAATAATTATCTCTTTTATACCTGGTCCATCTCCTTCTTTGTTTTTATTTCTGTTATATATACTAGACACCTTTTTGACTTTTTGCCTTAGAAGGTGACGTCTGTAAGCACGCTGAATAATGACAGCGGATACTTCCTCCTGTTTTCGTTTTAGTGTGGTGGTAATGGGTTCGTAGGAGACTTTCGAAGGGTTGGCTGCCATAAACCGATCTTCCATCTGTATTCTGAGGGCATCCATCTCCCCACTTTCCCCCAAAACACGCTTTGTGAAAGCAAACAAGATATCAAGGCAGTTAATTCTGTCGCCGCTTACCATGGGCAGATCCATTGCAATAAGCTGGACTTTGTTGGGTTTTGCTAGAAGAAGAGGAGGATCTAGCGAAGCTGCAAAATCTGATAGCTTACTATATTCTATGAATTGTGTGGCATCGGGATCAAACTTTTCCCAGACTTCATAGAACATCTCAAAGTCATCCTCGCTCAAGGGTTCAGCACTTTCTTCAGTAGCAACGCTGAAATTCTCCAAAATCACAGCAATGTACATGTTCACCACTACCAGAAACGATATGATGATGTAGCTGACAAAGAAGAAGATCCCAACGGAAGGGTTGCCGCAGTCGCCTTTCACGGAGCTCCCCGGATGATCTTTGTGGGGGTCACAGTCTGGCTCCCCACTGTTAAGAATTGGGGCTAGCAAACCATCCCAGCCAGCAGACGTGGTGATCTGAAATAGGCAGATCATGCTGTCCCACTGTGAAGAATTGGGGCTAGCAAACCATCCCAGCCAGCAGACGTGGTGATCTGAAATAGGCAGATCATGCTGTTGCCAAATGTTTCAAAGTTGAACATGTCATCAATCCCAACTTCCCTCTTAACGTAGGCAAAGTTGGACATGCCAAATATGGCGTAGATAAACATGACCAGGAACAGCAGCAGACCAATGTTGAACAACGCAGGAAGAGACATCATCAAAGCAAAAAGCAGAGTGCGGATTCCCTTAGCGCCTTTAATGAGACGCAGGATTCGGCCAATTCTGGCAAGTCGGATGACTCTGAACAGTGTGGGGGATACAAAGTACTTCTCAATCATCTCAGCTAAGAACATACCTAGAGGGAAAATAATTAATATTTAAAGTATCATTTAAAATGTATTCACTCACTTATAGAAAGATTTTTTTTATTGCTGTGTCAAAAGTAATCAGTATAGAGATTCTATGTTGTAGCAAAACATCATACAAATTATTACTTGCTGTAATTGAAATTACTTGAATGCACCTTCCCTATTTTGAAATGCTATCTAGAAGAAGGGAAATACGTCAAAGAAAGAAGACTGCTTCTGGCAAGGTAGCTAGTGTGTGTCTAACCTTTCAGTTACTCGTAAAGCAACCTGGAAAGAGAAGTCTTTGTCTTAAATATTATTAGTTCTTGAAGCTGAGCCCATTACCATGGCCTTTTATAGAATCATAGAATCATCTGCTTGGAAGAGACCTTTAAGATCAGCAAGTCCAACTGTTCACCCTGCACTGCCAGGGTCCCTAAACCATGTCCCTCAGCATCACATCCACACGGCTTTTAAACACTGCCAGGGATGGGGACTCCATCCTGTTCCAATGCTTCACAGCCTTCCCTCTAAAGAAGCTTTTCCTGATATCTAACCTAGATCTCCCCTGGTGCAACTTAAGATCATTTCCTCTTGTACTGTCACTTGTCACATGGGAGAAGAGACCAACCCCCACCTCCCTGCAACCTCATTTCAGGGAGTTGTAGAGAGCAATAAGGTCTCCCCTGAGCCTCCTTTGATCCAGTTCCCTCAGCTGCTCCTCATAAGACTTGCTCACCAGACCCTTCACTAGTCTTGTTGCTCTTCTCTGAACAATGTCCTTCTTGAAGTGAGGGGCCCAAAACTGAACACAGTACTCAAGGTGTGGCCTCACCAGCACTGAGCACAGGGGCACAATCACTTCCCTACTCCTGCTGGTCACACTATTTCTGATACAAGCCAGGATGCCATTGGCCTTCTTGGCCACTAGGACACACTGCTAGCTCATATTCGATGGCTGTCAACCAGCACCCCCAGGCCCTTTTCTACTGTGCAACTTTCCATCCACTCTTGCCCAAGCCTGTAGCGTTGCAGGGGGTTGTTGTGACCGAATTGCAGGACCCAGCTCTTGACCTTATTGAACTTCATACTGTTGGCCTTGACCCATCAATCCAGCCTGTCCAGATCCCTCTGTAGAGCCTCCCAGCTTTCAAGCAGATTTACACACCCACCCAACTTGGTGTCGTTTTGTGCAAATTAGTGGTTTGTTTTTATCTGAAAATCTACACTGTATCAGCACAACCTCTCTCAGGTGTATCACTCTTTAAAAATTGTTTTTTCACAAGCTCAGTTGCATGTTGGAAAGTCGTTAGCTTCTAGTTGTCAGAAATCTAAAAAAGTCACCAAGACCTTAATTAGCAAAAGCAAATAAAAATTTCACCCCCTTCACAGTTTTAGAACTGAAAGCAAATTTGTGGTTAGTTTGCATATGGCACTAAATATTCTTCTTTGTTTGTTAATGTGCCACATAGTTCCTTTATAATTTTGATGTGGAAGATGACAGTCAATCTAATAGAAGAGATAAAAATCTTACATGCAACGTATCGTATATGGTGTGCTACAAAGTATGAAGATCTGAGTCAACATGTAAGCTGTATAGGAAATAATAGATAAATTTCATGTTCTTGAAACAAGTGTTCCCTTCCAAAATTTCTTTCTTGAAAGGGAATTGTTCTTACCTACTATGGAGAGAATGACAACCACAAAATCAAATATATTCCAGCCTATAGTGAAGTAGTAATGGCGAAGTGAAATCAATTTCAGGACAAATTCTCCAGTGAAAAGGATAATGAACACCAGGTTAATCCGGGATAATATGATTTCCATTTCTTTACTCTGGTCGTCTGTTTCTACCATCATTGTGACCATGTTAAGGCAGATGAGTATCATGATGCTGATGTCAAATACTTGTTTGGTTACAAAATCAAAGACCATGCCTTGGAATTTGTTCTGCAAAACCAAAGATGGAATACTGTTTATACTCTGAAAATATTTGTCTTTACAAATGGCAAATAGGAAAGAAAGACCTTGCAAGATGTAGGAGTGCAGAACAAGACCCTGCAGACAGTATGTCAAACCAAAGATGGAATACTGTTTATACTCTGAAAATATTTGTCTTTACAAATGGCAAATAGGAAAGAAAGACCTTGCAAGATGTAGGAGTGCAGAACAAGACCCTGCAGACAGTATGTCTGTTAATATACACCAAACCATGCTGGTTCGTGTTGCATCCTGTTAGAGCAGAGCAAGAACTGTACCACTGTTGGCTGAAAGGTTGGGAAGGGAAATGATGCAATAATAATAGTAATAACATTGACAATTGATATTATTGGTGTCAAAAAGGTGGGATAACTTGATACCTGGGAAGAGAGGCAGCCAAATACAAAGTAATTTTCTTATCTTTATTCTATACCCCAGAGATATCTCTTTCTTCCTTAAACTAATTGTGCTGAGTGAGATTGGTGGACTGCTAAAGTTACGTTTCAAACATACCGTGATGGCACTATCCTAGTTTTCCTATAGAACTTAGCTAATCGTTTATTGCCATATGTTTCTCCTCAGATAATTTTTAACCACTCAGTGCATAGGTGCAACAAGTATCTATTTTTAATAAACACTTAGGAGTTCAGTAAATAACAGAGTAGTTTCTTATCTTAGAGAAGAATTTATTCTAGTTTATGCTTTGTTCCCTAGAGCATTCTTTTATTCTGTAACATTATTTGCATCTGTCTTTCTCTTACACGTTAGGTGACCACTGCCCCCTTCTGTCTTCAGCAGCAAGGGCCAGTGCACCCCCAGTTTCTACAAAGTCTCTGGCAGGAGAAAAAACATAAAATTAACTTTATCAATGGGTAATAAGAACCAGTAAATGATCCAATCAACTGTACTTTTCTAGGACATAGGCATGGAATTATAAAATTTGTCACATTAACCTTATTAAATCCTACAGTTCATATCTCAGAGTGTATGTTTTTAAATCCAACATGAACTATCTAGCCCACTGATTTAAAAAAAAGGGAGGACAAATTCTACTTTTATAAGAAAAAAATGGAAAAAAATATTTTATTTCCAGGCATACAACCTTCTCTCGTTGGCTAAAATCACATTCCCAAATAGGTGTTTAATATAAGGGATATTCAAATCACTTACCATTGGCCTCGGTATTGGTTTTTGTGGCTTTTTGGACCCCAGTTTTTTCATTGCATTGTAATATTTCTTCTGTTCTTCTGTCATAAAGATATCTTGACCTCCAAAGTAAAGCAGTAATACGAAACCAATTACTACAATGCCCATGCATACAGCATTTAACCACAGTATGTCTCTCTGTAATATAATACTACATTTATATTTGATTTACATAACAAAAGTTATTTTTTCGGGTATTTATAGTGCGGATGCTCACATGCATTCCTGTCCTGGGTTCAACATGGAGGAACCGGATGCTTCTCAAACCGCGACAATTCCTAACACACCAAAAATCCCCTTACTCGTGCTTTATCAGGCTGATGGTTGAGTTTTTCCAGTGTCTTCATGCTCACTTTTGCTGCCATGGCTAAAATGGTTCTTCCTATCCTGATGCTGTTAAATAACTTGCTGATTAGGATCTGTTTAGTGCATGGTGCCTTACGTGTCCTAAATTCTAGATAGTCTTTTAGGATTACAGCTAGTCAGGTCTAAAAGTGGAGTAACTTTGGGGCACAAGCTGTGTCAAGGGACAGTATTTGGGTTTAATCTGAGGGTTTTAATGACAGCAAAAAAAAAAAATCACCTTTCATATGAACTTAAGAAAAGTAATACAAACATGCCATAGCAAATTATTAATTAAAACACCACTGGAACTGTGGCTAACTCAAATTAGCCTTTGTTTGCAGAGGCAAATGCTGCCAGTCAGATGTGCAACTGACTTACTGAATTTCAGTATAAAGTAAATTGTGCTTATTCACGAATCTGAACTAAGTCAGATGGAAACAGAAAGTCAAAGTCTCTGTCTGCTAAACTGGATATCATAGCCCAAAGCATGGCATAATTGATAGAAACTGAGGAAGTAGCCCCAGACATGTTATGGCTCCTTTAAGAAACTGAAGAATATTTCCACAAGGAAAAATTTCTGTAGTTCACAACTGACTTTAACCATACATTCTGTTTGGTACTGCTGCTTCTTGTTCAGTGATCAGATAAAACCAAATGGTATGAAACTGCTTTTTCACAGCATACGAAGTTTTAGAATGATCCTGGGGTTATAGTTCTTTCTGGCAGTTGAAGGCTAAGGATCATTTTTAAAATGTGTTTATTTGTATTTTTAGATTTTTAAAGTTACATTAAGTAAAACTATATGCATTATCAATATAATAATTTTAAATATACTTGTCTGTCAAATGTATACAGAAAAATATCCTTCCCTTTATACCTTTGCTTTATTATTGCTAATAAATTATAGATGGTATTTGTGTCTAAGCAAATCTCATTTCTCACAAGTGTTAGAAAAATAGAGCTCATTTGTACTCATATTTACTTGTATGTTTAAGCCTGTTCATGTGGGGTCTGTTGGACTTACTCTTAACCCACTGTTTAATCAATTTGCAGAACTGTTATCTATTGTATGAATACAATGCCATTTTGTGTCTTCATTAAGTGCCAACAGTTTACAGCATTAATTCAAATTCATTTATCTTGATTCTTCAAAGTTAATTAAATAAGAAAGACTTCTATGGTAGATAATATTACATCTAATCAAAAGAATAATGTATCTGCCTTTTAGCTCTTACACAGTTTGCAAATTACTATGAACCGACTCATGATTTATCCCTCTTCGCTTGTCAAAATGAAGGAATGCAAAGGTCAAAATCACATCCACAGATTTTACACAGACTATTTTTTAGAAGAGACATTCCAAGGACTTGGAATAACTTTTGGGGTTTATTAGCTTACATACACAAGTTATTAATTTATTGTAGCTAATAATTTATAAGGCTATGGAAACATTTTTAAATACTTATCTTCTTTTTTTGTTGGTTGAAGTTGTCTATAATGACACCAATGAAAAGGTTCAAGGTAAAGAATGATCCAAATATGATAAAGATGACAAAATAAAGATACATATACAAGTTGTCCTCATACTTAGGTTGATCTTCTACCTACAAAATATTGTAAATTTTATTACCCATGACAATACTAAATGTAAAAAACAATGTATATAATTCATGAATGCTAGCTCAGCTAGAAAAGCTATAAGCTGCAATAAGTTATTGAAAAGACCCAACAGGTCAATTCCAGTCAATATTTGGAGAAGTGGAACTGACAGAATGATCACTCATATGAATTTTGAAGTAAATGTGCACACAGATATGTTTATATATTTACATAAACACAAAGTTCCTCATATAGAATGAAGAAGTACCGTGGGACTGAGAGCAGTCATGAATACTTAAAATTTTAACAGCACAAATCTAAATATTTTATATTGTATTCAGTATATTCTCTTGCTACAGAATCAATCAATTTTGCTATCACCTAAATCTTTCTGGAAGTCTTTTGGTCTTACCTGATTATTCTTACATCCAGCTAAGAACAGATGCTTTCAATATGTTTCTAGTGATATGTTTCATGAAATCCATTACATTGAGGTAAATTTCTAAGGAGGATTTTGTTACTCTCTCAATTCTTCTGGAATCCATACCTCAATGCCTGAACCTCTACTGCATAATGGGTGGAAGTGTGGCAATACTGAAGGTGATGAAACAGGACATACTATTCTGGGTGATGAATATCACTGTGCGATGACAAGCATCACTAATGCGACTATAACCCGAGTTGTACAGAACTATAGTTCAGATGTCTGTGCTGCACTTTTTTGTAGAAGGTAAACATAGTTTGAGATTGTTAGCCAAGACAAAATTCAAATCCCTAGAAATCTTGATATTATATTCAACCTTAAAATCTAATTGCACTTAAAGCTAGATAACGTAAGCGCTCGACCTAAAGAAACAAGGAAATGCAGTTACCAATTATAAAACAAGATTAATATATTCCACATGTAATAATTACTTTATATAATGTTAAATTAATTCATACTCATGATTACCAAAGGAAGTATTTAAAAAAACCTCTTATTTGATTTTTTCCATTAACATTCGCTTTTTTAAAAAAACAAACAAACAAACACCCCCCACCCCCCACCCCAGTTAAGTTAATTTAACTTATTTGGCTACAGAGAAGGAAGTGGGATTAATTCTTTCCACCACAAATTCTAAGATTTATGAAGTTACATAAAAGTCCCTAACTGTATCTGAAAAAATATGTATTGGTGCTGATTATAATTCTTAACGTTATTGTATGTATAGGTGTTTAAATCTATGCTCTATATCAGAATATAACCAACAGATGATCTTTGAATGTCTTACACTTACATCTCGTGAATCAACAGCAGCATACATAATATCCATCCATCCTTTGAAAGTAGCCTAGAAACAAAATATAGTTATGTTCCCTATAAAAATTGGTAAGGTGGAAAATAACTAGATCACAGCATTTAGACCTTCATTTAATAAAATCACGTATAAATTTATAAACATTTAATAACACAGACAAAGTATTTTTCATAGTAATACTAGTTTTTTTAGAAATTATCTTTTAGGTATTCAAAAGTATTAAAAATCAGACTAAAGGTCTCAGCAAGGGCACAGTGTGTTTGGAGCTGTAGATGCTTACTTTGCAGATGAAGAATGGTGGACTCGGACAGACAATAATGCTGGAGGTGTTCCGGAAGAATCTCTTAGAATCACTTATGGTGAAAGCCATTTTACCAAGTTTACAGCATGAATTCATGGAGTCAGCAATGCAACTTGTGAACAGATACCAACATGCATCTGAATGCTTTTGCTATGGCTAAACTGCCATGGTGTTTTTACAAGTATTTTAAGCCCATCTAACTGAAAGGAATAGACTCTATTCAAAATCAAAATATATATTGGTTGGTGAGGTATAAGATTTACGCAAGACCAAGAAGTGACCTGTGAAAGAGCTGCAATTACTTTCTATAAAACTTTGGGCTAAGTAGAATAAAGAGTGAAAAGGATCTGCTGTCATTGCTCCAAGGAAATTATTTTCACGGACATGAAATATCCACTTTCTGAGAAACACCAAAGGGATGGTGTGACATGCTAGTTGAAGGTGTGAGTGCTTGCTTATTTGCCAGGGTTTCCAAGCTTACTTGCAATGAATTTAAAAAGAGATAAAAAAGAGCTAAAAAGCCAGACAAAGAGCATCTCTCCTGAGGAGATGAACCATCCCAAGGAGTATATTTTCATCTGTACTTGCCAGAAGTAGTTCTGGTACTTTGGTACAGCTGCTAGTTTTCACAGCAGAAAGCTTCTACTCTGGGAGTGTTGATGTCCTCCTGAATCTTGCAGTGCATTACAAATTTACTAAGAAGGTATGCTTGGAGCCAGGCTTTGTAGATCTTTCTGGCTCAGTTAACAGTTACAGCCATTTAGTACACTTTGCATAGCAATATTAGCAAAGGAGCAGAGTTTGGTAAGAGCAATAAATACAAGAGAAGAGTGGAGGGAGAATGTTAATGTAGACAATCAGCTGAAGAAATGACATGATATCTGACATGATATCAAGGAGCGCTTAATCTCTGCAGGAAAAATAAAGGGTGGAAGGGAATATTTGACAAAGAGAAGAATGAAAAGTCAGAACAAAAAGAAATAAAGAAAGAGAAGAAGAACAGAAGGTTCACAGTAGTGTAGTACTAATTAAAAACCAACACTGTCTGGATGAGTGACATGAGCGACATTCAGACACAGCTTCAAAAGACTAGAGGTCCTTATACATCTTCAGAGGCAAGTGTTGGTAATGAGATGGTTCCCTTTAATCTCTAGTACAAGGGTAGCAATGAGATCCGAAGTCAGAGAATCAGAATCATCAGTCGGTACTACTCCTCAGCACGAGAGGCACAATGCCTTTAGAAACAAAGCATTTTAAGCCGGGTAGATAATTTGGGAATTAAGGTCAGGTAGGGATACTGACCTGCTCCAACATAGAAGGGACAAGCATATAAATCTTAGATAATTCGGTAATATCAGAGCAGTAACAATTACATGACGTTTCAGACATCTTTTCATACAGTGAAGCTGTATGTCAAGTTATAGACAAGTGATTCTACAGAGTGCTCAAACGTCTAAACATAATTGCTTGCTATCTTGCTTGTGTTTTGGATCAGATATCAGTTATCAGAAGCTTCATTCTAAGCCAAGGATCCTGTAAAGAGCTAAGGAAAATAAATTCCTTTGGCATAGTCACAAGGAATGCTCAATACCTAGAACAAAGATATTTCTGTAAGACAGTGGATAGGAAAAGGGCTTGAAGGGGAAGTACAATTTACAGACTTTGTGTAAGTAGCAGTAATTAATAAAATGAATATGCCATGCAATACAATAACATCTAGTTCTTCGTAAGCATAATACTATAAGTAACATAATATTTATTTAGCATATTATGACTCTTTGACAAGCATTAATGGAATATGATAGTTACAAAGCATGAGTAATTTTTGTTAAAAAAGTTTTTATATTTTCCTATTTCACCCACAGTTCAATGTCTTTCTAGTTTCAAATACTTAATGAAATATATTAATTTTATTAGCAAGTGCTGTTTATCTGCAAAACAGTAAGAGAAAGTGTTATAATCAGACCTAATACACAGGATCTGTCTATCAGTAACTATCTTTATTCTTCACATGTGCAGCTCCTCCTACTCTCAGAGGATTTCAGACCTCTTACGTAAGTGTTATGATAATAGAGAAAGAATTGGCTCCACACTACAGGAAACATTGAGTAACCCAGTCTCAGATCTCACATTATTTATGATTCCTTTCCCTAAACCCACTTCCAGGTCTGAAAAAGTCAAGCCCCTATTAAACCAATATCTGCACTGGAGACACCAGGTTGATACCCTTTATTCTTGCCATCTAACTTACACAGTGGTTCATTAGATGACTATAGACATGAGGAAAACCACACTCTACCTTGTCCAGGCTGTTGACAAAATTATTTCACAGTGCCCAAAGTACCTAGACTAATGGATTTTGATGGTGACATAATGTTGCTGTGGATGTGTCGTGATACCTAGGAACTGATTATGTGGGAGGCATTGGTGGTAGTTGCTCGATTCAGTCCAGACAGTCAGTTAGAATGTCTGCCCTTTTTTAAGCTGCTGTCTGCCGTCTTGTCTTACAAGGTAACTGAGATCATAAAGGAGGAGAGAGATATTTTTAATAATAGAGACCTCTGAGCCTTGTCCTCTGTGGCAAGACTCATTAAATGCATTCCTGAGGTTTATATTGTGCACTACTAAATAGATTCTTGTACCTTTTTCACTTCTTACGAAAATATTAAGTCTCATGATGAGACTGTATTCCCTAGCTTTGGAAAGGAAAGTTACGGTACTCTCATTAACACAAAAATTACATGTAACAATGCAAAAGAGTTGTGTCAGCTGTACATCATTGCTATGAAGAAATTATTTCACTACTTAACAGTCTCAACTTGCCCTTGTTTCCTAAAATTCTTTAAAAGAGCAAAAAGAAAATATATAAATGTACTTACTACTTGAAGCAGAGCAAGATATCCAGCTCCTACATTATCAAAGTTTACTTTCACATTTTTCCATCGGGCACTTTGATTGTTTTTTATGAGTTCCTCACACTGAGTATAATTGTTGACATCACTGACATCAAACATCTCACCAGTTGTGGTGTTGACACAGTGATAGAATTTGCCAGCGAACAGATTTACTCCCATGATGCTGAAGATGAGCCAGAATATAAGACAAACCAGCAATACATTCATGATGGATGGAATCGCTCCTACAAGGGCATTTACAACCACCTAGTGTGCAAATTAGACAAAATAGCCACTTAGTTTATGAACCGAAAAATAAAAATACATCAAAAATGTTAACACAGTATTAATACAGAAATGATAGTTAAATTATTACATCAACATTTTATGGGGGGAAAGTTATTTACGGTTCAATAAAAACACTAATGAGATTGCAAAAAGCAAAAATTAAAATGCCATGGAAACCAAGACAATGCAAAAGTCTGAAAAGAAATCAGAAAGCAAAAGAAAACCTGTTAGTAGCAAGATGGATTCTTAGAATTTGTGTGCTCTAGAGAAAAAGAGAGAAAGAAACGTTAAATTCCAATAATACAAATCAAAATTTATAAATAGAAAATAACCCAGGAAAAGATCAAAGAATGATGATGTGGAAGATGGAATTAAAATGTCTGCATATGAAACTATCACACTAATGATCTTATTCTCAGAAATTTGTGTCTATATTGGCACCAGTGTATTTTAGCATCTACATACAGCATAACATAATTAAGCATATCTCATTTAGTTTTTATTAACAGCATCTGCTGTAAGTCTTGGTTTTAAATTGCCTGGCTCACTATAGTTCCTCTTACACTTATCCATTAGGGTTTGTTTTCTTTTTTTTCATTGGCTGAATTTAATACTGTTGAGGTACTGTATATGGACAGGTGGCAGTAAAAGATCAGCTGAAATCCCTTGACAAAAATATTTTACTTATTGTGCTTGAACTAAAAGAAAACTGCATATATTCAGATAATACCAAATGAGTAGAGACTGCAGTAGTTTTTTGGCATGGTTTTGAAAATACTGATATTTTTCAATTCACTAATGTGAGCGAAAGTAGTCTAAGATCAGTAATAGGTTTTTCCCATTTGTTGTTTGCAATACAAATCACGTAAAACATAGTGGTGATAACGATGTGCCACAGGACACACTCCCCTGTGCTCACCACCACTAGAATATCAGCAGCCTTAAGCCAGGCGGGAACCACGCTATTTATTTGGAAACTTAAGATCTATGACCAACTATAAACATGTATTGCAGCATCTGGTTATTTTGAGGTGAAAGATTAAAAGGAGATTTCTCAATAACTATCCTTGCTTAATTTTTTTATGTGTCAGTTTTTCCAGGAAATAGCATAGTCTGCATTTTCAGCAGACAGCTTGTAATAGTTTGGTGGGGGTTTTGGTCAGATTGGCAGAACATGAAAATAATAATAATTTCCTCAACCGGAAGGATTTAGCTGTGAGGGACGAGAGATAAGGTGACAGCAGCTGCATTCATATGTAGTAAAGGACACTAGCTCAGAAAATTATTTCCCATCTCTGCCCTTCTGTACTTCCAACACCATCCTTATTTCGGGTATCTGTTCAGAGAACCTATCCCTAATACTACAGCATTTATTGTGGGATTTTTTTTCCCCAGACAGGTATAGGGAACCACAGGGATGCTTTAGTTTCTGGTCTGTCACTATGGTCAGCTTCTTCACCTTATTTGTTTTGTTTTGTTTTGTTTTGTTTTGTTTTCTGGTTAATCCTGTTCCATCCTGAACCACTGACTAACAGAGAACAGAGGTTAGCTACAGAAATTCATAAAATAAAGTCCCTACTTAAACTGGAGAAAAAACCCACCAACCCTCTGATGTAAAATTTCTCATGTCCTTTTACTTTTCTATACAGGTCCACAAATAAATGGAAATTTTAAATCAGGGGGCTGTGAGAACACAACCATGCAGCAGTGAGCAGGCAGATTCAATGAGTTCAAGGTCTAATCTCCAAACGTAAGCTATATAAACGTCTTGAGTATAAGGACATGCTGGGAGGCTGTTTTTTCACACATTTTTTGCGCATGCATTCCCATTCTGGAGTTCTTTGCAGATATCATGAGTGTCACACTTCTACATTAACTTTTGTATGCATACATTCATTAAGCCCCATTCGTTTTATCTCACCCTCATTCCTTCAAATCGTGACAAGGCTCTTAGAGGTCTTAAAGCTCTTAATGTCCGAAGTGATTTAATGGCACCAAGTTCAGAATAGCCCAAAGCATTGGCTATTAAACTAACCAATGAGACCTATAAAAATAAATTAAAAAAAATTATGTTCTACACTGTTTATTTTAAAAGAATATAGATTCAATCAATGGAAAGATCAACATTGACAAATGGAAGAACACCGTTCTTGCTTATAGTGACATTGCAGTTGTAATCCCACAGTTTTCATACTTGCTGGAAAGACAAGAAGTCATATGAAGGCATGTTTGAAAAAGGAATATACACTGTTAAATGTCTATTATAACTGGATAAGTTTTAACAGTCTGATGAAAGCACACTATTGGTGAAGGATAAAATTTTCAGAAATATCTAAAGACAAAATAGCCATACTTTCAGTAACTGCATTAAGGTTCAAGCTTCCAAGCTATTTAAAATTCTGAAAATATTAGGATAGTTTATTAAATACTGACAATATTATTAGTATATATAATCACGAGTAATAAGCTAATTAATGTAGTGGTTAATTAGCTTTTGTTATAAATATTACTTCTAATCCAAATACTCAGTTCATAGCCACAATAGCCAGAGTATATATGAAATATATATTGACAGAGGTGGTACTTTCTCACTTGCTTGAAAACTCTCTCAATATTTTTTTTATCTTCTAAATATAGGAAAATATTATGGGGATAGATATTAACAGATGCTAGCATTATAAGAGTTAAGTGCTTTACTATCTACAACAGTAGTGAGCTCCTGGTTCACATTATTGTGATTTTATTATAAGCCAATCCATTTTAGGAAGGAGCAATTAATTTGTTTCTCAAATGGAACTGAGTTTTAAACGAAGTTAATGTGAGAGAATTTAATTTACTTACTTTGAGCAGTTTTGGAGACAGGAATGGGGAAATATCATACCTTACTCATATTTTATTCAATTTTAACACCAAAAGCATAGAAGACACATAAATGAACACAGGCATATTTCAGTCCTTGAAAAAAATCCCTCAGATCTTCGTTTCTGTACCTCAGTCTAGAGAGTTCTTCAAATAATTGGCTGTACAGAAATAGGCATTCACTGATACTGGTATTAACATTTTGCTCATTGTATGAAAAGGTGGTTTCCTATGTTAGTTGTATCCATAAAGAAAATTAGATGAATCACAAACACAGGAGTTACAAGGTCATGTCTCAAAAGGACATGAGAGGTCTGAGAGGAGATGGAAATCAATTATTCGTCACTATGTTGCTATGTATATTAATCTAACAGAAAACAGTATTTCAGTGAATTCACATCAATGTACCTTTCAAGTGGATTACATGTCAGGATGTAATTCTTTTTATCAAAGGAAACGTTTATTTTATTGCTGTTACGGATAAGTTTGTGAAGGAACTTGCTGTGATTTATAAGCATATTAAGAAGTAAATCTTACTCATTTTCTATAGTCTGTAACTGAAGTCTGTTTACTTAAAAGAGATAACATTATTGGTTTGGCCATTACATTAATTATTGTCATTAATTGTTACTAACAATTATCATTAATATAATGTATTTGTCCTGTGATTATACAATGGGGGGGAGGGGTGTGCGTTATCCTCTTAATTTATTCCAGAGATAACAAGACATGGAGTTCTCTATATTTTTAATATAATATTCATTACTTCACTCACATCAACAAGATGTCCAGACATGACAATAAACTTTAGTGTAAAGATAGCGCATTTTATGGATTAAAAATAAACTATGAAATACATATTTTAAAAATAGGTCTCTCACTGGGAGAGGAAGACATCTCTTTTAAAACTGAACTCTTCTTTTTGTAATTTTCTCTCGAAACTAGCCCTGTGCCTTAGCCATCATTCACAAACAAGACTCCATACAACTAGTTACATAGCCTTAGCTCCTCTAACTTCAGTGGCACTGTGTCTTCAGTCATCTGTTCCACTCGTTTTGTTGCTAGTAGGTGACAAAATAAATGTCTCTGTACATTAATAAATAGATTAATTTATTTTGAGATAAGAACGCATGCAGATGCATTAATTTAAGAAATATGAATTAACTCAAAATGGTGGAAAGAATTTTTACATTCATCTCCTAAACCTGAAGGGTTGCATGTCCACATTTTTGTGTATGGATCTTCTCATGTAGACTATTTGTTATCAAAAAATATTTTGAAAATTATCAATCAGAATTAGCCCTGCTCAAGATCTTCAGTCAGGGTTGTCATCGTAGCCAGATTTTTGGTCGTACAGCTCCACATTGACTTTATTAATATTTAGGCCTAAAATTTTAATGCAAATGAATTCCATGCTGCTTGATGAGGTAGCTAATTCATGTGATTTGATTCCAGGTTCTCAGTGGCGTGTAGCTCCCCTCGCTTATCCTATCGTTCATGTAGTTTAAGGGTTCAGGTATTATACTTAGCCAGGGATAAAAATAATCTGCAAGATTTGGGAAAAAAGAACCAAATATTTTTCTTTCTATTGAGAAGTTTTTTTTGAAAGTTAGGTACTATATTATCGGTTTTCCAGATAGGCCTTTTTGACACTCTTGGAGACAGGACACTGGACCCAGTGTAGCTTTTCTTATGGTACAGTCCTATGCTAAGATAGTATCATTTTTTTCCTGTAACTAAGTACTTAACTTATGGTATTTTACTGGCAAGTATTCAAAAATTTGTTTTATATGTGTAATTGCAAGGTATGATTTTGTTCCCTAACTCACTGAACAAGAATCTAAGGTTTCATTAATTAATTCATTTCCTTAATTTCTGAATTATTCAATGTTATCACAGGGTACCATGTTAGGGTACATGTAAAGACATATGACACTGTCTAGGAAGACACCTCTTTCTGTATCTGGTTTCCCAACACACCGATATGCTCATCTTCTTATTTATTCTTTTTATTATAAAGCTGCCAGGACAGTAGTAGCCTCTTACTCTGTGCACACAACGTGTAGTATATTAGTAGAATGTGACCCTGACCTTTTCAGAACGTTGCTGCTGAGTTAGTTATTCTGAAAATCCAATAAAAAGGTTGAGAACATGGTTTAATTAAATTACTTTAACTGTTTTAACAAAAAGCATGAAACATTTTTAGCTATTTGAAGAAATATTATAAAAGCCATCAGTATGACCAACTTTTAATGTAGTATACAACAGCCCAACTGGAGGGTGGTTTTGCTGCATTTAGTTGTTCAAAATCTGTACCTTTTGGAATTTTATCGGGCATGAACAATTTCAGGAAGGTCAAAGATTTCATTCCACAACGGATCCATTACTGCCTCACAGCATTTGGCAAATATATTATTTTTAAAAATTACGTATTACTTATTTCCATTTCATTCAAATACAATTTACTAACATTTTTTATTAACACAATAATTTATAAATGATGTGTCTATACCAAATTATTGGACTAACTTATAAAGCATAAAAATATACAGCATAAACCAGTATCCACTTAAGATTATTTAAGATTACATATTGTAGCAGAAAACTACACAAACAAATTTAATAGCTGACAAACTCATTGGGTATTCCCAGATTCCCTATCTCCTTGATTTGTATGTTTCAAAGACAACTTAGAGTCATTAGAGCTGTTCACCAAAACCTAGGCATATAAACTCATGGCAGATGAATTCTGGAAAAAGGGGTAAGAATAAAAACCAAGGTACAGGATGACTGTTGAGTATCTAGTTGTTCTGGGTTAAGACATTGAGACCATGAAATGGTGGAGTTCAGGACCCTATGTGGAAAAAGCAGGGCAATAAGTAGTATTACATCCCTGGACTTCAGGAGATCTAACTTTGGTCTCTTCAAAACCTACTTGAAAGAGTCTCAGGGATTAGGTAGGGGAGCCCGAGAGAGCTGGTTAGTATTCAAGCACCACCTCTTCCAAGCTCAAGATTGGTGCATCACTGTGAGTAAGATATCAAGCAAAGGAGGCAGGAGACCTGCATGGATGAGCAACGAGCTTCTGGAAAACCTTGAACAGAAGAAGGAAGTTTATAGCATGTGGAAAAAGGAACTGACCGCTTAGGAGGAACATAGGAATGTTGTCAACATATGCAGGCATGCAGTGAGGAAGGCTAAGGCCCTCTTGGAATTAAATCTGGCAAGGGATGTCAAAGACAATAGAGCTTCTTCAAGTACATTGGTAGCAAAAGGAGGTCTAGGTGGGTGTTCTGGCAATGAAAGATACAGAGAAAGTGGAGTTACCAAATGCCTTCTTTGATTCAGTCTTTACCCTGAAGGCCAGCCCTCAGCAGTCCCAGTCTCTGGAGGTAAGAGGGAAGGAGGACTCTGAAGGAAGGAAGATTCTTCCTTGGTCAAGAAGGATCGTGTTAGAGATAGTTTAGGCAAGTGGGACACTCACAAAGCCTTGGGTTCTGATGGGATTCACCTATGAGTACTGAAGGAGCTGGCAGATGTTATTGCTATTTGAAAGGTCCTGGAGAACAGGAGAGGTGCCTGAGGACTGGAGGAAAGCCAATGTCACTATAGTCTTCAACCCCCACAAATCCATGGGCCCTGATGGGATGCACCCACAAGTGCTGAGGGAGCTGACAGATGTCATTCCTAAGCCACTCTGTATGATCTTTGAAAGGTCTTGGAGAACAGGAGAGGTGCCTGAGGACTGGAGGAAAGCCAATGTCACTATAGTCTTCAAATGGACAAGAAGGAGGACCCAGGAAACTACAGTCCAGTCAGCCTTACCTCCATTCCTGGAAAGGTGATTGAGCAACTCATTCTGGAGGTCATTTCTAAGCATGTGGAGGAGTAGTCAGCATGGACTCACCAAGGGCAAATCATGTCTGACCAATCCGGTAGCCTTCAATGATGTCATGACTGGCTGGGTAGATGAGGAGAAAGCAGTGGATGTTTTCTACCTTGACTTCAGCAAGGCTTTTGACACTGTCTTCCATAACATCCTCATAGGGAAATTTAGGAAGTATGGGTTGGATATGAGGACAGTGAGATGGATTGAGAACTGGCTAAAAGGCAGAGCTCAGAGTTGTGATCAGCAGCGCAGTGTAGTTGGAGGCCTACAGCTAGCAGAGTTCCCTAGGGGTCAGTACTGCATCATCTTGTTCGACATATTCACCAGTGCCCCAGAAGAAGGGGCAGAGTGTACCCTCAGCACGTTTGCTGATGATACAAAACTGGGAGGAGTGGCTGACACACCAGGGGACTGTGCTGCCGTTCAGTGAGACCTGGACAGGTTGGAGAGTGGGCAGAGGGGAACCTAATGAAGTTCAACAAGGGCAAGTGTAGGGTCCTGTAGCTGGGGAGGAATAACCCAATACACCAGTACAGGATAGGCACTGGCTTGCTGGAAAGCAGCTCTGCAGAGAAGGAACTGGGAATCCTGGTGTAAAACAAGTTAACCATGAGCCAGCAATGTGCTCTTATGGCCAGAAGGCAAATGGTGCTCTGGGGTGCATTAAGAAGAGTGTGACCAGCAGATTGAGGAAGGTTCTTCTACTCTGCCTAGTGAGGCCACATCTGGAGTGCTGTGTCCAGTTCTGGGCTCCCCAGTTCAAGAAAGACCAACAGAGAGCTACAAAGATGATTGGGAGACAGAAGCAACATTCCAACAAGGTAAGGCTGAGAGACCAGCATCTGTTTAGCCTGGAGAAGAGAAGACTAAGAGGGGATTGTATCAGAGTTTATAGATATCTAAAAGGCGCATGTCAAAAGGATGGGGCCAGGCTCTTTTCAGTGGTGCCCAGTGCTAGAACAAGGGGCAATGGGCACAAACTGGAATACAGGAAGTTCCATAGAAACGTAAAGCACTCCATCCAAATATCTGCTCATTACGGATACTACGAAGTGTAGATTCACTGCTTTTCTATAGGAAG
Organism: Buceros rhinoceros silvestris; assembly: GCF_000710305.1. Taxonomy (NCBI): domain Eukaryota; kingdom Metazoa; phylum Chordata; class Aves; order Bucerotiformes; family Bucerotidae; genus Buceros; species Buceros rhinoceros. Next base: position 47,599 of record NW_010411018.1, on the reverse strand, counting down.
ATAAGTTCAAATCTTACAGGAAGTTCATATTCATATAGGAAGATGAGTTCATATCTTTCTTTTGAGAGCTGTCTGGTGGTGCTAAAGGAATTGCTGAATTAGGCTTAGGCACAGTAAGATATTTTTTACCACTTTCTGGAACATGGAATATAATTCTTCAAAAGCAGAAGGTTCCGATCTCATTTAGTCTTGCTTTTGTTTATAAACTTAAAAATTATGGGTGAAGAGTTGGCAAAATAAGCTGCTTTACTTATGATGAAGTTCCTTATAATACTGAGAGCCTGCTCAGATAACTGCATCTCTGAAGCTAAACTATTATTAAGAAACCACGGAGTACGGCTTAGAATAATCTGTTTAGGTTTATATTACAAAAAGAAAACATGAGTTATAGTTTATCTAAAAGAAAAAATCATTAACATAATTCTGGAAGGGAGCATCTGTCTTTTGCGTTAACATCCTCTTAAGAAAACCATTCACACTGCTCCACTCTAGTGAAGATTTTGATGACAGAGCTGGAGATTAACAGAATAACAAAACTAACTTGGGCAGGTTAAAAAAAGAGAAGGTCTTCCATTTTAGTTATGGGCCAATCTAGCTAGGTCACAAAACCAGTTCTTATGAATACTATATGATTATTATATATATTAATATTATATATTAATAAGGAATAAGCATTTATGGGACCAGAATTTATGCAAACTTCTCCAGAAATATGGTATCTTGGGCAGAAACTACAATAAATGCACATTTGCCCTGAAATTCCATCTCTTAGTTCCACACCGACAACATGTACAGCCAATGAAATGGGTCAGATAATGTATGAAGGCAAGACACCAAAATATTCTGGGAGTAAAACCAGCTTTGATCCCTTTTGACAATGTAAGCAAGGTCTTTGCACAGAAGTGTATCAGAGCTGGGAAAGCAGCCGAGAAACCTTGTAATCTCTTGTATCATAAACCCTGCCGTGTCATAGCTGATTCAACTATTGCAGATTGTCAGCCCATCAAAACTAATTAACTTTTAGACCAAAAAGCCACTGTCTTTCTGTTTTACTAAAAATGGTAGCAGAAGTGTTTTGGGGACAAAGTTCTGAGAAGTCAGATGAAATCTGGACCAAATGTATTGTTTCACTCGCAAAGCTGCAGTGTTTAGAGAAAAAAGTTGCACAGTGTAGTGTCTTCTTTGCTAAGGAATAAGGTAGTATGATCAGCGTCTATTAAAAATAGCATGTGTCAAAAGTAATTTTTTTCCTTATAAAATCTCAAGTTTGACACTTCCTGGGTACAAAATTATTAACCATGAAGAATGAACAAACTGATGTCTAGCCATCCTTTTCCTTCTGACATATAAATGTCCTTTAAATAACACATTCAGATCACTGCAGGCTCCTACTAATGCAGTATAACTGTACAATGAGAATTATTTTTGCGTGCTTATAAGAATATTACTTAGTAGTAATGAGTTTTCTAACAAAAATGACTTTACTGTAGTGAATTTTACTATATTAAAGACTGTGTACTTACATCAACAATCAGGAAGTCCAGCCAGCACCAGGCATTAGTAAAATATATTTGAAAACCATATGCTACCCATTTTAAAAGCATTTCCAAAATGAAAATATATGTAAAAACTTTGTCAGCATATTCCAGCATGGTCTTGATAGTTTTCCGCTGTTCAATATATATATCTTCAAAAGCCTATAAAAATATATTCAGGTATTACTAATAGTTCACAGAATATACATGATATAAATAAAGAATAAATAATAAAATATAAGTAAGTCAGAGCTATTCTTTCCCCTTGTTCTTCCGCATCCTTTTGTTTTACACATTTCCCATCTTTTGCACACTACAGATTGGAGCAACTTTATGTATTCCGTCCTGTCTGGGGTTGAATATATACATACTATTTTCCTAATGAATGAAAAAATTATCTCACAACATGAATTTTCATCCACTGTGGTATTAAGAAACTTCCACGTACACACACACACACGCCGTTCTCATACAAAATCTGTTCCAGAAATTTATAACCATTCTAGAAAGCAGTTAGGGAGATCACATTTCTATGCTCCATCAATCAAACTTATGTCTAAAAGTCAAATTAAAGAGCATTGTGTTTGCTAGAATGCACACTATGCACATCGATAGTGTAGCAAACATTCAGCTGGAGTAAAGCTGGAAAGGTGGATAATGTGATCTTGTTGGAAAGTGGTTGTTAGGTTCAATTTGCTGTCACACTCCTCCCTATCTCCTGCCCCTGCAAAAGGAACAGAATGCAGTAATTATTCCATTTTTTGTATGGTCATTCATAAGCACAATCCAAGAAGTGGGTAAGCCTAGAAGGAATTAAGGACTTAAAATCATACATTTAGCTATATATTCACAGTTAACAATGGTCTTTTGTACTCGAATCTCTTGAGGAACATGCTGAAACTTGGCAGGCAATTTAAACACTGAGTAACTATGCTGGCTTAAATAAAATTGCACCAGTTTTACAGTGGTAAACCAAAAGTATCACTAAATAAGTGCATGTGGAACTTAAAAAACTTTTCCATCTTCAGGCCAAGTTTCATTCCATCCTGAAATGATGGAATGCAGGTAGTTTTATATAGCTCCAAGAAAAACAAGTGTTTCTGAAGGAAATTTGAATTTTGCTGTTGCTTCTAAGGAAATACCTAAATATTTTATCATCTGCAATTTTTTCTACTTACTAGTGCTCCACTGCTGAGGAGAATCATGAAGACAATGAAGGTCTCAAACCAGTTGTGCTCAACTATGCTGTAGCAGGTTTTTCTAAGATTCCACCAAATTTTTCCTTTGCCGTCCTCTATACTTACTTGACAACATGGAAATTTCTGCACACAACCTGCATTAGATTAAGAGATATGAGGATCCAAAAGCAAACTATTTCAAAGTAAGTATTTACTGTGGTATCAACATTGTTAGAAGCTTTATCAAATTTTATATTTTTTTAAATTAATCACTGGACTCTTTTATAGGTTGCTGAATATCTGAATTTAGATAAGTAATTTGGAGAGCAACTAGACAATAGCAGATGTAATTATGAGTGAATTCAACTCAAAAACATGGATTATTTTTGACTCTTGGCACGAACTGTTTCATTTGTTGATGGAGTCTCACAAAAATAATTTTGTTCCAAAATTCAAGGGCCCTTTCAAATAACTTGAAAGCATTTTAAGAATAGAAAAGTTACCGAAGTTTCTTAGTTACAAGATGTGTGCAATGTCCAGGCAGGTAAAGTTACTCAAAGCCTAGGGAAACCTCGTTTTGGCATCTAATTTCCAGAATTCTAGGCTAATAGTATTTTCTTTTCAATGTGGAGGTCATGAAGGTCCACCAGATCTGAAAGTCTCAAGAACTTAAATATGCATAGTAATAATGCCATTTTATTAATACATCTCTTAATTCAATACTTATTCTACAACCTTCTGTAAAACAGGCTTCTGGTTCAAGAGCTTCTTCACTTTCAATTTCTGCTTGCTCGCCCTCTCCAGGAGGAGCGATATCAACTGTGCTGCCTTCTGATGAACTGGATGCATTTAGTTTCTGCAAGTAAAGTTCCACAGAATAATTTTTCTCATTAGATACATATTATGTAAAAAATTATACTGAATCAAGTCATGCCAGTCTCTGACTTTTGAAGAACGCTATATTTATGCTGATAAATATGCATCAACCCTAAGTAAAAACATAGTAATGAAATGTACATTGTATAGTTCTGTTTCCCAATTTATCTTCTCATAGGAAACAATTAAATATATTTTGGTTACTAACCTAATCCACATATAAGGCTTCTGAAGTATTCTCAGTAGTAGTAAAAGTGGAGGGCTTGCCTGTACTACACTCTCAAATTATTTCATTTTCTTGGCTATACTGGATTACACTGAAAAGGTGTCTTAGTTTTCCCAGAGAAAAGAACCAACAGAAAGCTCCACGTATATCTTCTTATCCACTACAGATGGTGTTTTCACAAACATACTATTCACAATGTCTGGATTAAAAAGTTGTAAATTTAATGGCAAATTTCTGCACAATTTAATTTTTGCAGAAAGCTCAAATTATCAGGCATGAAATATCTTCTTTGCATTCCAGTCTCCTGTGCATACAAAAAGACCTCTTGAGGTCCTTTCCATCCTTCTGCTACTTTTGTGTACAGTGAAATACTGTAGTCCTTACTATGGTAAAAGGACTTCTACGTCTGAAAACTGCAAAAACTGGAGAGTAATATAATGCAACTGAGATTAAGTAACTTTTTACCAAGCACATTGAAATTTGGATCAGGTCAAGCTGTTTATCAGTCATGCAAGACTGCCCATAATTTTGTCCTTTTAAGAAACCGTATTTTGAACCTGCTAAGGATGCACAAGACTAATGCAATAACTGGGCATAGCTTTTGTGATTTGTTTTCAGTTGTCCGTACTGTTTGCATCTTTAATTGCTTGCATCCAAAATACATTCTCTTTTACTGTGAAATAAGACTTGTAATCAGAAAGCAACATTTAAAAATGCATGTCAGTGAAATACTTCTGGTTTATACCATGTGGCAGCAATACATAGGAATTTTGAGGGGGATGTAGAATGCTCCTCTAACTTAAATACTTTGAATTGTACAGGCACTGATGTAACAAAAGGGTGTTTGGTCACAGACTAGGTTTGTGGTTTCAGCTGAGCAGATCTGGTTAAGCCTTTGGAACTCTGTACCAGTTTTTTGAGAGGATTCTTTACACCAATTACTTTTCATATTTAGTTTTCAAGATAATGACATTTTCAGAATACATTAAAAAGATACTGTTTGGATTATTTGAATGATTTTGCAATAAATAAGAAACAATAACTTTTAAAAGAGGCATTTCCATGTATTTTTTTCTTCAGAGACTCTGCTGCAAATTAAAACTAGTCATGCAACTCTTTAGTTAAAACCAGTCCCATCAGGAAAATGCACTGGAAGCTATGGGCTTTTACTGCTAGAAATGAAGTAAATGGTACATATATCTTTACATAGTTTAGTAAGCAATTCTTTCCTCATATTCAACTCTTACATGAGATGAATAAAGTTAAAAAAAAATTCATGTTGGGTGATGTATAATTTCAGGGTTAAGTTTCAAGAAACTGCCCTTCACATACATGTGCAAATGGAGTCAGTTCAGGGTCACCAGACCACGGGTTGCATGGTGATTACTGCACTGCTACCAAAAATAAAGGACTTGCCGCCTAATGGGCAAGATTTCTGACAATCACACAGGTATCAGTTTGAAAACCATTCTTTCCCTTTTTAAATATCCTGATCTGTCATACATAGAAAATCACGCTGACAAATGTGAAAAGATTTAGACAAATACTCTTGAGATTTGGATGTTTCCAATGGATAATTTTGGCTTGGTAAATGTGTTAAAATATCGTGTTTCATTTTTCACACTCATTTCCTCTATGATTTCCAAAATCTATGTAAAATAGTTACAGCTGTATTTCCTCTAAATGGAATAACTTTATTACTTGTCATGGAGATCAATAAGTCTGAAACAAAGTACCATGCACCCCATATAATGAGAATTTTAAAAACTTTGCTTTCTGCTTTACATTTACAGACCCAAGTGCAAATTAATGTACACTATATTAAGCATTATTAGCACACCACCTTATTATGCCCACATAGGGCTCTCTTTTAAAAAGGAAATAAGATTTGTGAATTAACTCTCTTATATATGATCGTAATACAAAGAAATAAGAAGTCTGAAACCTGTCATTGAAATTATAGGCAGTTTCTTCATTAAATAAAACCCAAATATTTTGAAAATAATAATCTGTCACATTCAAGTTAGGAAAATTCAAATTAATTCATGGCCTGATCCATCATCTTTAAATCAATCACTCACTTAATAGTAGCAAGATAAAGGTTCATACTATGCTTCAATTATTAATCTCTATGAGTGCAAATTAAAAGGCAGTCAATTTTCTAACTGCATCTTCCCATGTAAACTCTGTTGCAGATACTCCTGTCAGCATAGCTGCTAAAACCGAAGTAACAGAAGTGCAAGTTACGATCAGTGCAAAGAAAACCTACTGTAATTCTCTTAATTATTTTTCATATAAACCATTCTCTTAATTATTTTTGCATTAAAAAGAAAACTTCAGTAAGTTAATAAAACTCCTCTTTTTCAAGACTCCAAATTAGAAAGTACCATTGCATTTTGAACAAGGTGAATATAAAGATCTTTTTTTTTCTTAGCAATAAAACTAATAGGGATGTCAAGATACATGATGGATTACCACAGTCTTCTTTTCACCTCATAAATGTGATTAGCAGCCTCTAGAACACACCATGCCCTGTAAATACTTATCTTCAGTAATATCACATTTTCCTTTACAAGGATACATTTGAAAGCAATTGCTTATGATGCAGCATTCTCAAGGCCTGAATCAGCAAAACAACATGCTTGACTAGAGCAGAAGCCTGAGCAGTACTGTGGAAATCACACACAGAAAAAAAAAATACAAACCAAAAACCAAAAAAGACTACCTCAATGGGATTATATATTTCTGCAAATAGTATTATAAATATTATTGTAAAGGATTTAACATAAAAAACTTCTTCAGCATCAACCGAAATACTTAGTTAATATATGTTTAATCAGCCTCAATACTGTCCTTTCAGAGCAGCGCATCTCTGTTCAACGGCTTAGATCATTGAAACAAGCTTTGACCAACAGCATGTTAATGTGCCCATTTGCAAGAAAACGCATTCACTTAAGACCTGGTCTTGCTCTCATTTGATTTTATTTTAGATATCAGTAAGAGCAAGAGCAGGCTTCTAAAATTTTAAGCTTTACAAACGGCTTCATGATTCAAGTGACAATAAAGTAAAGGGATTCAGCCATTACAAATTGCTTTTAGTAATTCAGCCATGTGGTTTTATCCTTTGAATCTTGAAAGCTGCACTGTAATGGAGTAACAAAATATAAAATAATGGGGACCAATGATTCCTAAGTGATTCTGAACTGACTTTAAATCTCAAATCTTATGATCTTTGACTTTTATAGACTATTAAGAAAACTGCTTTAAAAAATCTCTTTCCTTAGAGTTTTATTTGATGTTTGGAGCATATCTTGGTTTAAAATTTAATCAGTAAATCTGAGAGTTTTCAGAACACACACCATTATGAATTTCTTTTGCCATATCTGGAGAATTTACACTATAATATAGTATAGGTATATCATACTGCACTAGAATCAATGGTACGAAATGACCCATTTTGGTTATCCTTTTGAAGCCAGTGAGATTCTGCCTGAAGGAAACAGCTGTGAATCCTACTACAGGACTGAAATATCAATCCCAACAAAATTTTTATGCTTAGATGTATGGGGACAATTTGACCTCCTCAGTTTCATGTAACTTTGGCTCCTGTGCAATATTCACTGTCCCCTGAAGGCTCCACCAATTATGCATCAGTAGAGATTATGCTTGCCCATAATGAAAAAACCTAGGGTAAATAGACACGGAATTTTATAAAAATTATGCCGACTACTCCATAGTCTTTCTAATTTACACCAACATCCTCAGTTCAGTCACAGACTGCTGTTGTGAAACACATTCCAAAATACCACTACTTATGAAGGAGATTAAGGTTTAAGAAAATAATATTTGTAAAATGCTGTTCTTTTACAGTTTTTTAAGGGGTGTTATTTGCTAAGTATAATTTTAGCAATTATGCAAGTGTTTACTCTGCTTTACAGTTTATAAAACTCAAGATATGCACTGCCCAAATGAATACAGAATGTAGATTGTAGCATCTTGAAGATTTGCATTACAGTGCATTGTAGATTTAAAAGTATAACAATATAATTTTTATGCAGGAGGCTACTGCAATGGTTAAAACGTTATTCATTAAGGAGCTGAAGTTGTGGCAGTAATCATTACATAAAGCACTTAACATTTACATTTATAAGGGCTGAATCAAAAAGGGTTGTTTTTATTTTTTAAAAACTATGCATGCTCCCTTTTTCTTTGGCCTCTTTAATGTATAACATTCCAGTACTTTTATGATCCATACTTCAAAATCTGTAGAGCATGCAGTTATTGATAAAGACTGTATTAAATATCTAGAAAAATCATTAGCAGAGTTAAAAAAATGTATGTCGGGATTGCCAATCCCGCCTGACCATGCTGTGATGTGAGTCCCGTGACTCAGCAGAGAGCAGCTGTGCATGTTTCTACTGTCTTGCAATGGATAGGGAAGGTACATAGCTGAAGAGCATGCAGGCCAGTCAAAATCGATTAAGAAGTGATTATATATATATATACATATATATGTATAACTTGCTTAGGTAACCTGTGTGAAAGTGGTGACACGTTGCTCTACCTGGTTAAAAAGCACCAGAGCTGCATTCTTGATTACTCCAGCTTGGTTTTACCCCTGTGAGAAGTAAGAATGGTAGGTAGTGAAGTTCAACACACAGGATCTCTAGTTTTCCTCTTTTTGGAATCTCTAATTCAAACATGGCTTTAACACAATTAAAACATAATTATTAAATATTTTATGATCCATCGGCAAAGAGGGAAATACATACCACCTGAAATGTTCAACAAACTTTTCTACAGTACTTGTTATTTTATTTTAGAGAAATAAGAAATGCAGAAGCTAGACTTAATAATCCGCACTCTGAAATTGTGATGCATAAAGATAGAATGAATTAAATTATTGAAGTCATAGTTAGCAGATCTGGAAAATATTCCAGTATTTATATAGTGCTTAATGCATATTAATGAAAATTTTAAGGATTTTTTTGGTTTAATATTCTAGTCTTCATTTAACTGACTATATGATTATCTCTTCTATTTGCAAAAAAAATACATACAGTAAGGAAAAATACTTTGAAGAAGTATGTCTTCTCATTCCTCCTTCATCCTCTAATAATGGTGGTAGAACTTACAGGTCTCAATAAAAATAAATCCTAATTTCTGCTCAGATTATAAGTGATGAAGTATCATATTTTGCATGTTTCTAGTTTAGCTTTAGTCTGCTCTATACTTCTGACTCTGTAATATCTAATTGTTTCAAAGAAGATTGGATTGGCATCTGGACAATGGCACATCAGTCTATCCAGAGATACCGTTTCATTCTGTAGTTTCATTCATTAGTTATCCACTGCCAGTTCATAACTTAAAAGAATCTGTGACTTTTGAAAATGCTGTCCCAGAACTGGTCAGTTTTAGAAGAAGGGAAAATTTAGTTTGTTGTATATTTTAAAAGAAATTTAATGCAAAATCATAAAAAAAAATTGATCAAATCTCTACTGGGTATGTTTTGGCTAAGAAACTTATTGAAGTCCAATGGCAATGCTTAACCTTTGGGAGTGCAATAACTTTGTTCCTGTCTTTTACTTCATCTAGTTACAAAGGCACTAGCAAAGCAAATCAGAAAGCTGAACTTACTTAGTTTTGAAAATGCAATAGATTAGATGATGGAGGATAGTTTTAATTTTATTAACATCATCTGATGTGATTTCAGAAGTTAACTGAGCAACTTTACTTCACCAATCTGAATTTGTACTTACTGTACATATACTGTAGATAGAAACACTATTGGAATTCTGAATGATGGAGGCCTGTAGGTGTATGTATTTCTTTAGTTGTGAAATAAGCTTTCCATAACAACTGATGAATATCTTTGAAATTACTTTTCCGGGTTGAAATTAACCAAGTCGTGATTTGGGTATAATGAACAGTTGTTAAGTGGCGCAGAAGTATAATAGTTAAGAGTCTTATGTTTGGTAAGATTAACACAGTCCATTCATTTCACTGATTAGCGGGCATATTTTATAATAGAAAGAGCATCCACAATTCTAACTTCAAAAACCACTGAATTATCCCCTTTAGTTACTTCTAATTTTCTTATTATCTTCAAAGCTATTTATCTCAAATATCTTATTTTCAGAACAAAAATCTGTTATTCTTGGTGGTTTATTTCATGGAGCATTGTACCTCTATTTTTTAATTGTAGCTATCAAAAAAATTCTCTTTCGAAGTATCAATGAAATATTCTCTTCTATCAGGAACTGTCAGCCAACTCTAAAGTAGTGAGTAACTTTTAAATCTTATCAATGTTCCTGCTCTGTTTCATTCAAATGGAGACTTTCCCAAATTTCTAGTGATACATGTTAGAGAGACTTTGTTTAGGTCTGGAACATGCAACCAAACTAGAAAAGTGTTTTTATGAAAGGGAAAAAAAAGAATAAAGGAACTAGCCTTCCAGCCTTCCAAAAGAAACTTGGTCGCTAGAGTTATTTTGCACCATAGTATATCTGATATTAAAAATAGGAAGAATTGCAATTTGTTCCTCATTTACCCGCAGATAAAATTTCTATAGTAATTATCTGTTTTAGACATATTCCTCAAGGCACACAATCCCTGCCCCACTTCTAGCATGACCTGTTACCGCTGACAGACTTTAAATAATCATTCTGCTCTTAACAACAGTAACAGTCAGTGAGACACCAGAAAAAAGTGGTTCATTTTACAGTTTCTGTGCAGATCTAGCTTTCCACAACTCTGTTGTTAAATAAAATTTATTAAAGGGGATACATCCTAAGGGTATTTCAAGTGTTAATTACTGCCACAGTTAAGGCAGGGAAAGTTCTGCCCCATCCTTTACCCCTCTTTTTGCAGACTAGGCCTTCTCCTAGAAGCAATGTTGTCTCAGTGGTATCTCCTGAGAGGCAAAACAAAGCAAATGATGGTGTACTGTTCTAGAGAGGTAACTTAAACACTGTGCCAATATACTCTTTATCTTTCTCAAAAGACAATCAGAAGGCAGCAAAAGATTCAAGAGTGCTATTGACGTGGTAGGAGAAGAATCTTAACAAATTCCTGTCACATGACAGGATGTCCATTCATAAATTACCAAGGCAGGTGGATTTTTATACACACAATAAAAAAAAAAAAAACAAACACCCCAACCAAACAAAAAACCCCACTTTATCCTTTCTCTAAAAATCATCCCAAAGGAATGGAGTAAGGAATCCGGAACAGAAAAAGTCATTAATATAGAATTCACAGTTTTCAGGGCACTGCCAAGAAATTGCTATCTTAGTAGATACTGTTCACAATACGCACGTTTGCACTGTTCGAATGCACACTGAGGTAAACCCTAAGTGTGTGAGTAGAACTTGAAGGAAGCACTATTGCTCCAGCTTTGCAACAGCAGTGATTGTTACATTCTAGTGAAATCTTAGGCTGCACAGAAGTCCTAAGTTTATCCTATTCCCATTGAAAATTCACACATTCTTAATATAAGCATCATCCATCATTTACTTGTGAATTTCCCACAGCCACCTGAAATTTTCACTTTCAATTTGCTTATACAGACTTTTGGATTTGGTTTCCCTTCCTGAATACGTAAGGTAGAGTCCATAAAAAAAGGTTAGAAGTCCATTAAAAAAAAAAAAGGCAAAATCCTTTTTGATTTATTACAGTCCTCAAACTTCAGGATGGCCTTAGAAGAAAAAAGCATAATACCAGAACCAAGCAAATATGGAAATGAACAGAGTAATTGACTTAAGAAAGTCACCTTGAAATTGGTATAATTTAGAACTTCTTAGCACAACAAGGGCTTTTACGCCATTTCTTGGGGTGTACTTACATCATATTCACACTCGGAAACCAGAGGAGTTTCTGCCTTTGCATTGCATTTTCTTTTGTCCTCAGCTGTTCTGACAGAATATATGGCAGTACACTGTAAACTGAACCATTCAGTCTATCTTAGAGAAGAAATAAGCAAATAATACCTATGGGGTGATGTTATTTAGCTTACATCACTTGAGTAACATGTCTTACAGTATAGACCACAAGAACTGTAGCAGAGAAAGGGGTAAAGACTGCCAGGTGATCAGGAGCCAGGTGTGGATGGGAACTTCCCAAGCCAACTCTGCTGCTGAGGCTAACATGTCACATAACCACACACTTAGCATCCGCATAGCTTATAAACTTCCCAACTGTCTAATGCATATTACTTCTAAAAAAGTAATTTTTAAATAAATTTTTGGGCATGTAACTTCATAAATTGGAGATACTAGGAAGGTGCTCATCACTGTGTTTATCAAAACTAACCACAAGGAAAGCAGAAAATTTATAGTAAAATGCCATTTCAAAGAACATCAGAATATATGAAAAGACTTTGAAGACTTTGCTAAAGGTTAATTGGAAAAGACAATTAACTTTTATTAGATCTGGTGAAAATACTGACATGGAAAATATTTAATTCTCAGACCCAGAGTCACTCTGAAACCTTTTTTTCCCTGATATTAGTTGATCTCACAAATTATATCATTTTTCTCTTCCTGTATCTCGTATTCTTAAATTGTCATGGTTAAGCACTACTGCTATACTATCTGTCTTATACATCTGCATTGAAACTGTCTCATAACTGACCAACTCAGATGATAGAATACCTTGCTCTTAATCTTACAATAGTTATGCACAGTAACCTTCTTTGCAGCTGCAAATAAACACACATTTTTACTGTTCCTTTATGTTCTTTAGCAAAACCCCCCCATACTATGATTAACTGGATCCTGGCTGCCCTTTAATGTTATGTGGTATAGTTTGGTATGGCTGAGGAATACATCGTTATTTGCAGCTACACAGCTATGATACAGTCATGAATACAGGGCTTCTTTGTAGAAGAGCTTTTTTTATAGTAAAAAACCCTTTTGTGTTAATGAGTTATCACACAACATCATAGTTTCTAATCTAATCAAAAACATTATCCATGATTCCTGATCCCTTAAACCTCACAGTTCCTATGTTTCTAATGGCTTTGAATACAGTTATATTCTGCTAATACATGTATTACCTTGTCATTGATCATTACTCCAACATACTAAGTTTTCCTTGAATACTATTATTACCTGCTCATTATCACTTCTGGTATTTGAGTCACTTACATCTTAAGGCACATGTCTTCTGGTTTTTAAACAACTTCTGACTCTTTGCATAATGATAATAGCATAAGGCTTTCAAGTAAACTGGTTCCACATACATGTATATTACAAGGTTATTCTGTTTAGGATAACTTGAGATACTGCTTTACCATGACATTAATTGGCATCTGGATTACTCCAGTTCAGCCAGGGATAGTCTCTAAACCCCAAATCTATACAAATATTACTCACAAAACTTTTTGGATAATCCATAATAGATCACTGACCTATGATGTCTCAAGGTTCAGTTTTAGAACCATATATTTTCTCTACATATATTTGATTGGGTATGCAAACCTGCATACTCTTGACTGTTCCTCAGCCTTCTACAATACCCTTATTCTGTACATCTTGATCACATAATAGGTACTACAGAAAGAATGCTTTATGAAATGTGCACTAGTCCTAAAACTTCATAAGGTTGTAAAAGAAATAATAATATTTAAAATCATACATCTTCCAGGTGCTAACAGAGTACTGAAAAAGTAAACTCTAAGGACACCCTAGTATACCATCACGTAGAGTATTTTTTTTCTTTAATTATAATTACATAAAATAATAAAATATAAAATGTATTTACATGAGATAAGATAGTTTTTAAACAATCCTAAATATGTAATTAAGAAATATGTAAATGTATTACTACAATTTAATTATTAAGATATGAAAAACCCTACCTGTTTGCTTTCTTCCATATCAGATTCACTGCTAAATTCTTCTGTATTTAAATTTTCAAAATCTGATTCTCCAACTGCAATGGGCACTGTCACAGTGAGGCCTGGGTTGTTTATGAACGACATGTAATCATTTTCATCGATAACGTATTTTTCCACACTGCTACCTGTGCCTACACCACTAGTAGTTCCATTCCCATCTTTAAGATAATTCAGATCTTTGTTTATTTCAACAGCAGTATGATTGGAAACGCAGCTGTCTTTCTTGTTGTTTAACTCTTCAAGGGCTTTGATTTCCTCCAAATCTTTCTGCTTTCTAACGAAGGCTTTTTGAATGAACTCCCGTATCTTTTTTTTAACATAATCTATTCCCTTGTTTAGGTCCTCAAGGGGTTTGATTTCATCTAAAACTTTCTGCTTTCTAACAAAGGCTTTTTGGATGAATTCACGCACTTTTCTCTTCACATAATCTATGCCTTTCTGAATCCTCGCCACAGCAATCTGTAGATTGTTCATTTCATTATCATCATCTGTAGCAGCAAGGTTGTCTGAACTAAATGAGCTCAGCAGCAAGGCCAGAAATAGGTTCAACACCTAAAAGGTGAGAGAATACAGGTTTAAAGTAAATTACATATAAGAAGTTAATATTTTTACAGGATACTGACAAATAACACACATTGTTTTGAAAAGCAACATTCCTTAATTCTAGACAACCCTATAGCACCTTAAATTACAAGAGATCTCCTTACTTGCTTTGATCAGTATTCACTCAGAAGATGAAAACAGACAAGCTACTACAAACTAATACTTTAAACTTTTGATCTTTGCTTGAAACATCATGGATACTTGGACTCTAATATAAAACAAAACTTGCAAAAAGTCTAGCTATACATATTGTTTAGAAGTTTGAAAGTCTTCTGTCTAAATCTCTTAAAATCACTTGGAATTTAAGTAGCATTAAATAAACATGATTCATAAAATTAGATGAGTTTCTACAATGCAGATATTTTAAGAACTTGCATCAGTTAATGCTATAATAACCTACTTATATTTTCTAACTAGTGTTTGGGAGATTATACCATGAGACTGTGATTTTCTATTAATTCTGGGCTTATCCCTTAAATTCTATAAAGCTTGTATTAAAAAGAATATTTTAAAATGAATTTTACATTTTTGACCTCTGTTATTTGTAATACTGCTATATTATTTGTAGTTGGATTTTTTTCATTTAGCAAAAATTGAAAAATTTGTTTGCTTTTACGTAGGAATAAATGTAAAATAAAATGGACTTCTTTCATCAGCAAGTAACAACCTTAGCACCAATATTGCCTGAGAACTGTGGTTTATTACTAAGAACATGAACATCATTATTGTTGTTTTAATATAATCTCATATAAACTGTAGGTATTTCTCTAAAGATTACAAGCAATTAATCATATAATACTTGCAGTCTGATATACCACTAGGCATCAGAATTTGTCATGATAAGGCAAAATGCTTAAATAAACTTCCCTGTTGTTCAAAGTGTTAGGTCTGTCGTATTGTTCAAAGTGTTAGGTCTGTCGTATTGTTCAAAGTGTTAGGTCTGTCATTTGTACTTTCTATGAGATTTAATTCTGCAGACTTTTGCGGTTCCAGGAAAGAACCCTGAAGGCCAAAAAACGCTTGGAAGAAAGAAGACAGTATGAATCTGAAACAACAATCTTTCTAAACTGAAGCTAATGCTAAAAAACAAATAGAGCTGGTTACTGATCATAAATAACTTTCTGGGGCTCTTCACATTTCTGCTGACATAATGTCAAGATGGCAAGGTCACGTAAGTGGCTAGGATATGAACATTTGAATGTTCTATAAACACTTAAAGATAATTTTTACAGGTAGTTTTTTGGGGTATCAGAATGAACTGCAAAGCTTAAATGTAAAAGAAACTTAAAGTGTAAATCATGCATTCCAACTATAAACCTGATTTCTAAGAAGTTCTCACCAGTTCAATATTTATCAATTGAACCTTTGGCATTTTAACTTGTCTGCTTAAATTAAAATTTTTCTGCGGAAGTTTCCTCTATAATTTTGAATTAGAAACTTTAGGACACATTTTTAGGATGTTTGTCCAATCATTCTGTATTTTGTTTCTGGTTTTTACAACTAAAAAGACCAAAAAGCTCAGTACTTAAATACAAGATATTCTATATAAGAACAGTTATATTATACTTTATTTTTATTAAGTCATATTAAAGAATTAGCTGTAATGGATGTAAAAAAGATTTTATTTTTTTCTCCAGCTGCTCAGGACCTGGTGCAGCATAAGCTTTATTATTTCATGGGTAGTTAGGAAGACATTTGGATTTGAAGAGAACCTCTAAATTAGCTACAGCACTCTCATAATCGCATGTTTGGTTTGACATTTTGGTGAACTCCTAAATTCCTTGACCCATAGTGAGATTATTCAGTGTATGGAAATGAGTAAAAAGGTGAAAAAGAGAATCATCATATGTTTTTAACTCAAAATCTAGCACATTCAGATTTATTTTTTACTTCTAAACAGAATTATGAAAAACATTCTTATTGCCTAGCTGTAAGTTATGTACATTTTGCATCAGAGTTAATGTTCAAAAATGTTCATCACATACCACTAGGTTTCCAATCACCATGACCAGCATGAAAACAATAAGGCACATGGTTTGGCCTGCAACCTCCATGCAGTCCCACATCGTTTCTATCCATTCTCCACACAACACTCGGAATACATTCAGTGTATGGAAATGAGTAAAAAGGTGAAAAAGAGAATCATCATATGTTTTTAACTCAAAATCTAGCACATTCAGATTTATTTTTTACTTCTAAACAGAATTATGAAAAACATTCTTATTGCCTAGCTGTAAGTTATGTACATTTTGCATCAGAGTTAATGTTCAAAAATGTTCATCACATACCACTAGGTTTCCAATCACCATGACCAGCATGAAAACAATAAGGCACATGGTTTGGCCTGCAACCTCCATGCAGTCCCACATCGTTTCTATCCATTCTCCACACAACACTCGAAACACAATCAAAAAAGAGTGGAAAAAGTCATGCATGTGCCAGCGTGGAAGCACACAGTCACTGGAGATCTTGCAGACACATTCCTTGTAGCTTTTCCCAAACAGCTGCATCCCAACCACAGCAAAAATGAACACAATGATGGCCAGCACCAGGGTCAGGTTCCCCAGAGCCCCCACTGAGTTGCCAATAATTTTTATCAGCATGTTTAGGGTTGGCCAAGACTTTGCCAATTTGAAAACTCGCAACTGAAAAACAAAGATACAGAGGAATTATTAGTGTTACTAATGAAATAGAAGCTAGGTCCAAGTTATTTAGCAGAGCATATCGGTTTCCTTAGATGAATTTGTTCTTCCATAGGAACAGACTATTTTAATGGAGAGCAGGGAACACTGCACATTTGCCCAAACTGCAGTGTTTAGCATTTCATCTTAGTGAGGCACATAGAAAAAAATCTGTAATTTGTGTTTGTACCACTTTTGATACTAATATTTTTCAACATTGTCTTAGAGGTGATTACTGAACAATTCTTAAAGACATGTTGTAAGTTTGTACTCTTATCATCGCCTTCACTACAGCATTTTTTCTGACATTTCCCACAGCCCCACATCAGGTCTTCCAGGCTTAGTTAGGGGACAATTTTTGAAGCAACAAACTGATGCTGATATTGTGATGTCCATTCAAATCATAAACACTAATTTAAAAATGATATTCAGTAACCAAACAATGGTACATGAATTTGGGTACCATTTCAACTGGCGCTGATAAACTAAGTCACTACTTGCTGCTCTATATATTAGGAAATAACATTGGCTTTCAAGAAGTTTGATAATTGTCAGTGATATGGACTTTTACATGATGAATCTTGTGCCTTCAGAAAACATACCTATACATTAGTTTGTGTACAATTGTAATTGCTATAAAAAAGACATTTCCAGTGAAAGCTCAATAATATTTCAATTTTAGGTGTTTTCCTAAGACAGATAATTATGACTCTTTGTTGTACATAATGTAGTTACTAAGTGCCCATTAAAATAAATGTTGTGAAGAGAGGATCTACTTAGGGGCTTTATGAGTAACACAAAGTAATATTCACAGTATCAAGATTTAAAATGTTATGATTATGCTGGTGGCAATATGTATGTTTTTACAGATACTCAGATCTGATGAATCTTAATGAAATCTGTATAACAAAGACTTACAAAATTCTCAAAAGGTAGCAGCTAGTCTTATGCTGGCAAAGAATACCAGTAGGATAGGATATCAGTAGGATAATTTGATACCAACAGATATGAAAGGATACCAATTGACCTTAAACTTGTACTTATCAAATATGGCTTGCAAATTAGGCATATATGAAAAACAGCGCGAGACATTTAAGTATATAATGTATCTGTACAATATAATTAATTATTACAGATATCAGCGCATTTTGGGGGAACAATTGCATGCAAATATTTAATTATCAAGTTATTTACCAATCTGAATGACCGAAGAACAGATAATCCTTCAACATTTGCAAGGCCAAGCTCCATTAAACTAAGGCTAACAATAATACCATCAAAAATATTCCAGCCTTCTTGAAAATAATAATAAGGGTCCATGGCAATTATCTTTAGTACCATTTCTGCTGTGAATATTCCAGTGAACACCTAGAACAAAATGTAAATGATTAGTTGAGTTGTTATGAGAAATTTATATATATACCTGAGTAAATTTTCTAATCCAGCTTAAGTTCTCATACCTGTTACTTGTATCTGTTCCTATAAAAGACCAGCTCATTGCCATCTCCAAATGGCATCTAAGCATTTCTAAACACTGAAAACTGATAAATCATAATAAATTACTAAATCAGGACAGATATAGCAGGGCAGAGGTTTGATGAAACTATAAAAAGCTATTCACCAGTCCGCAGCTCAGCACTGGTTCATATTTGACAGGTGTGTGCTGGACTTTCCAGACAGCAGGTTACGTGATCTGATCTGGTGTTTTCAGTCCTGTTGTTAGAGGATAGTCCCATAAAATAAAAGAAGTCTTCACAGCAATTATTTTCCTTGCTCACAGTCTAACCAGAAGTGTTAGAAGAAATCCCTGAGGACAGACTCTCTGAGGTCTGACTTCAAGGTCAGAGTTGAAGAGTATGTGTGGAATAGACAGAAGTTGGAGTTTCTGGCACTGGGCTTTTTCTATGCAGAGGTTTCATGCACAGATACAATTCTATGTGATATCTATTTCCTTTTTGTGAAAAAGAACTTCATGGTGATGATTTCTCTTGAAATACCTGAAAGTAACAAATCTGAAATTATCAACACTCTTTAGTGTTTTAAAGTCCAGAATTTAACCCAACACTTTCTTGCAATGAGTAATGATCAGTGGTTTGTGAAGCATAAGAAAGAAGTTTTTGAACATAATGCAAAACCACTAAAAACATATGAATATTATGCACGCCACTCCAAGGTTATCCTAGATGATTCAAATTTAAGAAGATCAGGAGGTGGATATAATGCTGTGGAAACCATTGTCATAGTCTAAACATTAACATTTAAAAAAATGTGCATTTTTGAGAAACTAGAAATATACCAGGAAACGCTATACTATTAAATTGATGTATGTGAGATATTACCATATGATCATAATAATGTAACAGGCATTGCTATGTGTTGTCAAGAAAATGCAAAAGAAGATTATTCTTGACAAAACTGACATATTTGTCAAAATTATTTTAAAAAGCAAGGAAAAACATTTAATTTTAAAATATTTCCTCACAAAATAACCATTCCATCCACAAACTACTCTTTCTTGAGCCTAATTACATCCCCAAATACACAAAAATACATTTTAACAGAAGTAAACTCATGTTTCCTTGCAAGTACTCAGGAATTTTTAATACTGAATTAATTTTAGTATTATGAAAATGAATCATTGCATTTTAAAACTATTTCTTCCTTTTCATTAAAATGCTACAGAAAAGGCAGAGTCATATTTGTCATATGTAATTTATCCTCAAACAGACCATGATGTCACAAGCAAAGTGTAAATTAACATATTTTGAATGCAAAATCGCAAAATCAGGGTTAATAGATTAATACAGTGAGTAACGGAATTTAGCTGAAACCAGAAGGAATAGTATTAATTGCAGATATATAGTCCTAATTAATGATACTGGATTATTACAAAAGCTGTTAAAAATATGAGTGTTACTAGCTTAGAGTAAAAATAATATATATATATGATATCGGAAAAGGGAGAAGATGTAGAAAGTGTGAATGGTTGGAGAGAAATAATTCTAATATGACAGACAACATTTAACAACACAATATTCTGTACTCTGTGATGAATGTAAGAATATGTCAGCGATTTCACCCTTTAGGAGAAAGATGCTCACGAGGTAGGTAATAAGTTCAATTTTAGTTAAAAAAAGTAATAGAAAAATGTATTACCACTACATATACGAAAAATATTTATAAATAACTAAATATAAATATAACATAAATAAAATATACTCTGACTGCAAAATCCTTTACTTGTTCATTTAAATATTAGCAGACTTTTCAAAACTACTGGTTTTGAGTGATTAGGTCAGAAGACTTGTTGGATTTGATGTTAAGGACTGAATGCTGTGAGAGTTAAACCACGCCTCTCCTGTGTAAATTATTGGTAGTTATGTGAGCTGCCAAAAATTTTAGAATTATGAATTTTTTTCTGAAACAAACGTTTGCAAGGTTCAATCCTCTGCTTCTGAGCATTAGAGCAAATGGAGAGAAACAGACAAGAACATTTAGGTATCTGATCAGAAAAGGAATTTCATGTAAGCCTAAATCTCTGCATCAGGTTAAAATCGGAAAAGGCATCACTAATAAACTTACAGATACAAGGTGCTTTTTGTTAGAGAATAAATAGTAATCATTGCGTTAATTGTTTTTTAGTTACCTAAACTGGCAAGGACTTAACTGCTAACAAGAAATTTGCCTTTTTTTGGAAAAGTACTTTCACTGTAGTGTAACTGAAAAATATTCAAAGAGAAATTCTGTCATCTGAATATTTCATCAATTTTCTTACAGAAGAAAAATATATTCTGTGTTGGAATATCAGCACCTAGTAAAAATCAGATAATCTACCTTAACATTTTAAAGCAAATACCCAAGGAGACCTCAGGAAATCTGACCATTCAGTGAAGATAGCATTTCCACACATTTTCAGTTATTTCATTATAATAGTTACAAAATAGATTCATGAAAGTTAAAGGCTCCAGCAAAAATCACTTTATCTGTGAAAAGCACAGATACAGTTTCTAAACTGATTATAAAAACCAAGCTGGAATAAATTTACAACCTATGCAATGCATTTATGAACTTATTTTAGAAAAGGACATTTTTACGCCAAGTAATGCATGACAAATCACTTACCAGATTCCCCACAGAAAGGACACTGCTGAACTGTTCTGTCATTGGGTGGTGTTCCATGGCCATAAACAAAGTGTTTAAAACAATGCAAATAGTTATAGCAAGATCAACAAATGGATCCATCACAACTAAATTGACAACGTGTTTTACTTTTAACCATGGACTCCAGCAATCCCAGATCAAGAAAGTGTTTGCAAATCTGTACCAGCATGGTGGGCATTTCTGTCTGGATTCTTCAAGCTCTATAAAAAATGAAAAAACCAACCAACCAAACAATGAATATTCCAGTTATATCATCTGGAAGTTCCGGTTTAAAATATGTAAAAAGATTAAATCATTTAAAAAAAGGGCTCATAGTAACATGGGATTTCCCTCACCTATGTTTAGCCATTTTAAAGTTAAGAATCTCATTTATTTAAGCTCCTCTACAACCAGTGGACAACGAAGTTATCTCTAAAGAGTGAACCATATCAGACATCTGTCTAAGGAGAGAAATGTGTTTGTTCCTTTCCCATGATAGTAGGAAGAGTCTAGACATTTAGTTCAGGCTAGTTGACTTGCTTACAGCAAATGTCTTAGTTTTGGGTATTAGAAGTTAACATCACTGAGCTGTTGTATATAATCTGTATAAGCTTCATAAAAAGTAATTTTTTGTGTTGTCACATGTGTACATATTTTGATTTGAGCTACTAAAAGTATTGCATTTGCTACGACGCTGAACTACATCGTCATCATAACAGATAAAGACTCAGTGCACATACCTATCATTGTTTATTAGAATCAATATTTTTAATATATGGAATGCCTGTTTTCTTATTTAAAAATATAATTTGACTTTGTTGCAGTGCCTATCAAGTGAGAAAGACAACGTTAGTAAAAGCAGGATGACTCTGCTCTCAATTAGAATCTTTACAAACTATTTTTTCTTCTCTTTCATTGTCAGTTTTTACAGAAGAATAGTAACTTCTACTGAGTTAATAATATTAAGGATGAGTGTCTAATGTGATGGGGTGTTTGGGGAGAAACCAGAAGGAAGATTGATATTTGCCTAAGAGGGAAATACTTAGAACAAGAAACGTAAGAAAAGGGCACAACAGTTGAGATAAATTTTCTGCGTAGTGTCATCAACCCAAACTGGAAATTTGTCAGTTTTCAGGCATCCCTTAGAGCACAGAGAGGTCTCCATCATCATGACACTTACGGGTGGTTTTGCTAAAGTCACAAATATTCTGTTTCACAGTATTCACTAGTAATGTCTTAGTGCTAAACTCTACACATTGGGGACCAGCGGGTTGATTTATGTCTCTAATGTTGTCTTGTATGGGTGGAATTATGAGAAGTTAAAGGTCAGTTGTCACAGCTCTCAAACCCATTGAAACTAACAATCATTACATCAGACTGTAGCCTCCAGGCAGAAAAGGATATCGTAAGTAGCAGGAGTCTTCTATAATCTTCATAAACCTTGTCAAAGACAGTGCTTCTGAAGAAATATATGGATTGGGTGGAATAATCACATTTCTGAACATGTATCTCAGAACACTGAGAGTAGGATGGGACTGGCCTTGAACAAAAGAGGCCACTCTGACTGGATGCTGATTTGACACAGAAGACTCCACTGCTTACATTTAGCAACTTCTGAAATAATAGAAACCAGGTGTGGGTAGGAGGTGACTGTCAGAATGGGCAAACTTCAGCTGGAGGAATAGAGCAGTAGTTTCCAAGTAGATACCTCTCTGACTGGCAGAAAAACTAAGAATTGCACACCAGCAATCAAGAGGTACCAACAACTCACACTTGCAAAAATGTAGGAACACTCAGCAAGATCCATGTTCATGAGAATGGCTTAGGAATAGTTTTAGAAGAAAATAGGCAGTATATGCCTTATATTTCTGGATACAATTAGTTAGATCTGTTTGTTTATCTGAGAGCAAAGGGCTTCAGAACTCACCTTAAATAGTATATTTCAATTCTGACTTAAAGTAAACACAAGAACACTTGGTAGTTTCTTTTAGAATACATGACATAGGACATCTGCAGAGATTGTCTGACTATAACAGCTGTCACACTGAGCCAGTAACCAGTAGATAGATCCTTTAAACTTATAAAAATATTTTAACGGCATATATATGAAGTGTGAGTGTATTAGTTTCCATTAAATAAGCAAAAGAGTGCCAACAATGTATGCTTTTTTCTTTCAGCAAATACAATTTTTTTTAATCTTTTTTATACTTAACCTAAGAAAGTTTAAGAAATGCTTAAGGAAGACAGTTCATGTGCATTGGCATGGGTTGATTACAGTTGCTTGTTTTCTTTAAAACTGTCTTTTTCATTCCAATTTCCTACTGTCTATCCTTAGTCTAAGGGAAATGACCATCCTAGCTCATCACTCCCTTTAACAGAGCAATCCCTGTGTATCTTAATTGACTTTTCCTACTGATATCTTACAAGAAGCAAATCTGTTGGGGCCCTGGCAGTCCCCTAGCTATGATTATTTTGTCTCTGTTAGTCCACTCAGTAGAGTAATATTTTGGAAGATGTAATGAAAAGTAAATGACTAAGCATTTACAATGTGTAAATGATCTTGGAAATGCTCAAAAGCCTCTTGTATCTGATGTTCAGAGATTTCATATGTCTAGTTTTACATTCACATGTAAAAAGGAAATTATGTACATGTAGTTAGGAGAAGATCACTGAATTGCCTGTCAGATAAAACACATCAAATACCTTCCATTGTATTTGTAAGTATGCTGGCTATACTCATTGCTCTTTGTCTTGCAGCAGAATCTTCCAGCATTTCCATGGAAATTTGATAAGAACTCAGTCTTCTTTTTCTTATTTCTGTTTCTGTAGTGGTGCCCTGCAAATTAAATGCTGAGGAATTAAACCATCCTTTTCAACAGCCAGTTAACAATATTCATTGTATAAATATTGTAGTGATAATCTAACCAGTTTTGTGCAGCATACTAGACTTTTCTTACATACTGAAGGTTTCTGTTCCTGTAGGAATTTCTTTGTTCTTTATTGAGGAACTCATTGGGAATTTTTTAAAGTGCTACAACTAATCAACTGAGGAACAAAATACCAAGGCAATTGTTCTCAACCAAATGACTGTCAACAAAATATTTGCTAGGTATTTTTTTGATAGTAATATTATTATAATTCTTTCAAGCAAAAATTATCAAAGTTGAAACCTGTCACCTTAATTTCCAGCAGCTAGTTATGGTAAATAACTAAAGTGTGAGTACAGAAAGAAGTGACCTACTATTAAAGGAAGTAACTTTGATGAAAGAAACATGAGTGTAATTCTAGGAATTAATTATCTCTCTAATACTACGTACTGCATTCCTAACCTGATAATTGTGGTTTGAAAATTTTATATGAGAAAAAAAATCACATCTTATTTAAGATTTCTTCTACCCAATTCTTACCCACTGCAATGCTCACACAGAATTTGTGATATATTCTTGCAATGAATATGCAAGACCACTCTGTTTTGTATGGCTTATAATTATCTTTTCAAAGCAATAATACCTGGCTCTGATGTAAATATGCCTATTTGTGTCACTACTCTGTAGCATGTAGGTGTCCTTACAGTTGCTTTGCTTTTCTTCTGGAGTGTGGCCCACACAGGAGTGGGATTAAAGAGTTCCTAAGTCTTGGTTCTTGCTCTACCACTGATTCTGTGATTCATGAAAACGACTCACTCTTTTTCTCATTTTTCTGTCCCATCCAGAAAAAGAATAAAAAACCCTGCAGAACTCATAAGGGATTTTAAAGTTGTCTTAGCATGAAAATAAAAACCCATTTTCAAGTATTCACTAGTAATATTTCTTTGGAGAAAACTCCTTAGTTAAGAGGCTAAATAATTTTTTTTCATGTAAATATATGTCTGAAATAGAACTATAGAGGCATAACCTGTGAGGTAATCTGATTGAATTTCTGGTGTGAAGGTCTATATCAAGAGAAATAAAAAGAAAAAGAAATGTGTAATAGTAGTAATGAAATCTCAATACTTATTTGTAATGAAAGTATTTTTCAGGTTAAATACAGTGCTATTATAGCCACCCAAATACCACACTGAATCCCTATCAAAATACTATGTATGGCAAAGCTTGCTTTTTTTAAAGTTTGAAAGAGCATCTTAGC
Source organism: Buceros rhinoceros silvestris (assembly GCF_000710305.1). Lineage (NCBI taxonomy): Eukaryota > Metazoa > Chordata > Aves > Bucerotiformes > Bucerotidae > Buceros > Buceros rhinoceros. The sequence goes on along the minus strand of NW_010411018.1, from coordinate 22,337 downwards.
TTACAGAAGCCTGAAACTGAGATTGAAACGTAGTGCAATTACTAAGGTACCTAGGAATTGTATTTTTCTCACAAAAATTACGAGAAAATTTTCTTCAAGATAAATTCAGCAAGGAGTATTTCTATTCACTATCATTGGATTAGTAACTGCATCCTGCTTACTTTTGAAGGTGTTTCCTTATACATATTTTCAAGTTATATCCTTAGTTAAATATCAAATGTTTACCTTTGATGATGAGGTGAAACTTTATACAAATCATCAAATTCAATTTATATTCTTTACTATCTATGTGCAGATCTCTTGCTGAAGGCAAGAGGAATATAATTCTTTACTGAGGCTCAGACATAAGAAGTTGAGGACTTTTTTTCCTTATGTTCTGTTTTTTAGAAACTATTGCAAGTTGTTTCTCACAGCTCAAAGAAATGATAAGGCATGCAATAGGTGAGCAGTAAGAAAAAATTTTGTCCCTGAACCAAACTGTAATAATTGTAATAATTACCTCTGGTATAAGCTGACCAGTAGGTGAAGTTAGAGTTGAAGGTCCTCCAACCAAGGAAACTACTCCATTGCAATCCACCGTGCTGTGCATCTTCCCATTTACTGGAAGGGCTGGTACCATTCTAGATGACACACTTGCCTGACTAATGTTACTGTTGCGCCGTTCTCCCTGTCGATTTGGAACAAAGAGAGAATCTCTTCTGCTCTCATTGTCTTCAAGAGTGCTGTGCTCATCATCCGCAAAGTCATTTTCTGATCCTATATCCTTTGCTCGACCTCTGAAGCTGAAAATGCTTGTTTTGCTGTTGCGCCTTGGTGAGAACAGGGAGCCGCGGATGCTCAGCAAAGACTGTAAGAGATTTAAAACAAACCAAACCAAAACACCATTAGAACTGAAGTTCTAAGTTCTTGGTTTTTCAAAGAACAGTTACAGTGCTTTTTTCTTCATAGTATCAGTGTGTCCATTTCGAGAATATGGACATTAAGGGACCTGAAAGGGAAAAGAAAAATTCTTTTTAAGGTAATGTAGCAGGACTGAGGAAAAGTTGTGCAAAAGACAGACATAAGTAAGGTTGGACAGTTTTGAGCAAAGAAGGCAGGTTGAAATTCTATGGACCTATGTCTGTGCTGGCAACAGTTCTCAACTTCACTATCAAGATTTTGCAGGTATTTGTCTTTTATTCCCTCTTCTATTAGAGGACTGAGCTACAGATCTCTTACTTTTATTCCTTCTTCATCCCCTGGATGACAATGCTCACTGATCATTGTTTTCTATTCTATTTGCTACAGGCAGAAGTGGTCTCAAGCTTGGAATTAAATTCAGTCTGAGTTGATGTGAAGAACTTGTTTGCCCTCTTCACAGTGGGCTCAATAGTGTGAGAACAACATACACGGTACTCTAGAAGACAGAGGCAACAGCCTGGGGAAGCTCTGGAGGTATAGTGTGAACCTGACTAGTAGCAGTCTTAGTCATAGCACTCCAGGGTCTATGGCAGGCTGTACACCTACCAGGAGCTACCACTTGGCCATTGGGCAGCTTAAAGCAAGCATTCACCACGGACACAGTTACCTAAAGATATCCTCTTACAAATGAGGAAAATAAATCAGTGGTTGTTGGTAATTCATCTTTTAATTACAGGAGAAGCTGGTTAATGGAATGTTATTCTCCCTTGCTACATATTTTATTAACAGCATTCATGAATAAATAAAATGAATACTAACCGTGGAAAAGAGAAACCTTGCATTAAGCTTCCTTCAATTCTGCATTTGTACAAATCTTCACATCTAACTACATCAAAAACCTGGTTTGAGATGATTCTCAATATTTCACTAATTTTACAGGTGGGAAGTGCTCATATGTAATAGCAGTGCTTTTTATCTCAGGATAATTAAAGTGAAAGTGAAAACTGCATTATAATATATGTTTATATTAATACTGTGCAAACCGAAGACTGAATATATACATATGTCAATCCATATGTATGTCTGTATATGCAAACTCAGACTTACACATACACATACGTAATACATGTGCTGAACTGGTAGTACTGTCCATTATTAAGGCTGGCAGGTGTTTCCCTTTATGAGATGTACTATTTCTGCTTTTACAGCTATACCAAAGTTTAGTAATTTGGACAGAAATTTTCTATGCTGGCTGTCAGCCGCAGGCTGAGTTACTTGAAGAATATCAGCCAAATGGTTTTGCAAATCCATTTATGTAAACGTGGCTGGAGCAAAAGTGCTGTTTTACTTACGCTGAAACATAATTTTATCTAAGAAAAAAGCTCAAGCTGCTATAGAGCATGACACTGAATTCTGACAGTGGTTAACTAATTACTGCACCCTTTGTACATTTCTTTGTATTTGGCGAACCTTCAGCCTCTCAAAGAATCACACGCTCACTAGGTTTAGTGTGGCTACCACTGCTCTGCCACCCTTGGTTTTTTTTTTTTTTCCATGGCTAATATGCTTTGTCTGCAGGCCAGTCTTTCCAATACGTGTCATCGTGCTCTGAGCACAGCTAAATGGATCAGGCCCCTCAGGGACTTGGGAGGAGAAATGCCTTCGCTGCAAGTCCTGCTGGCTTGCGACAAAAGATGTAAGCCAAAAGGGCTGCAATTCTAACACATGTGGGGGCAGAGGTATGTGCGTCTGCATGCTCCTGGAGGTAAGGCCTGAAAGGAAAGCTTGGCTCTGCTTGCAGGCTGCATCATTCATTTGCACACAGAATGCTGTGTCAAAGGACAAAACCTCCACAGGGGCCGACTGAGCAGATTATCTCCCCTTGCCATTCCACCGCATTGCTTCATGCTCTGCCCCCTGTTTCACCAGGGAGCTAACTACACGACTAACAAGACACACCAGCTCTTCTGTACTAGTTCTGCTGCTGTAATCCTTCCACTTTTGTGGCAGGTGCTTTATTTCAGTTATATGCAGGAAATGTTTGTCCCAAAGCATTTTTAGAACTGCAAAACAATTGCCAAGACAATCTTTAATTAATAAATCATACTCAATTAGATTATTTGCCTGATACAAGTCTCATTGTATTTTTAAATTTTAAATTAATTTTTTAAAAACTTTATTTCAGATTGTCACTTATTTCCTTCCTGCTGTGTAATTTATGACCTCTCAAGATGAGCTCTTTCCTATTGCATCATTTCTTTCTTTTCTTTCAAAGCTAAGACATATACAATATTTGTTTTCACTTGATTTTAATTAATTTAAATTATTTATTCTGCTACATGAATACACATTTAATTTTAATGGTATCAAAAGTAATTTGAAATGCCTTGTTTTTCTAATCTTCATAGGCTTCTGTGAAAGTTTCACAGTTCTTCATGACAATTGTCAGGCCGAAAGCTTTCTGAGAGTTTCAGAGTATGAACAAGTACATCCCATAGTGGTTTTACTGTGTGTTAATAAAGCTACAGAAAGTTTATTTTCTATGGAATATATACATGAATCTCTATTCTTTTTTCTGTAAACAACAACATGTATGTAATAAAAACATAGTCTATTCCTTAACTGGTCACCAGAAGTATATAAAAGAGCAGGAGGGAATTTAGACTAGGCAATGGAGAGGCCTATTAACAGGTAGTTAAAGCACAGGACGAGCAGGCAGGAATTCGTCTCTGCTCCGACTTTGTCAGTGACTCTAGTGTGACCAAGTCAGTCACCATCCTCATCTATGAGGTACGAACACTTACAGATCTAAGCGAGGCAGAACTGTGCGGTCTAAGATCTTAGCGATTTTTGGCTGTAGCTCTTTTGCATCAGGCTGACTCAAAGTCCGTCCCAAAAGAGCAGCTTTGACCCAACATTAATAGTACATTTTATTAGACTGGAAATACGCTTTTACAGTATTACTCAAAGCAGTTGAGATAGATTTAATAATTTGCTTATCTTATGTTTTATTTATTTCTTATCCAGAGAACAACTTGGTCATTTTTCTTAATTATAATAAACATCACTTCACTTCCTCAGAAATGCAAATGTCAGACCAGGCATCATCCCTTATACTTGATTAATTACTGGGGCTTTGTCTCAAATTGAGTTTTCCTCCCCTCAGAACATACATTCCAGTGATTTCTGCCACTGAATCTCTCATTTTGTTTGAGTCTGTAAACTAACACACTTGATATGAACATTAAATGAGCTAAACATTGATAGTTAAACACGAGCAGTATTGATAGGTAAATTTCACATATTGGCTGAGACCAGAAATGATCATTTTGAAGAGATGCATTTTGAGTGATTTGTCTACAAGTACTGTAACTGTGTGTAGACTTGAAATAAGGAAATTTATCCTTAAGCGATGGAAGAGATCCTTTGCTTTAATGGAGTAGAGCTTTGAAGTTTGGACTAAATGATTTCCAGAGGTCCTTTCTCAACGATTTTTTTCTATAATTGCAACAATTCTCCATCTTGGAATAATGAATTTCTAATGGAAAAGAACAGTATGACTGAATTCTTATTAATATAAGCCCAAATGATCCCTATGTAGTTTGTTTTTATTGTGGAGTACTAGAGCTACTTTTCTCATTATTTACCATTTGAAGTACTAATTAAGGAAAACAATAGAAACTAATGCTAGTGTGGAATTTTCTGTTCTGTTGGGTTTATGTCTGGTGGGGTTTTGGTAGCTGGGTAGGGGGGCTACTGGCTACTGATTCCTGTAAGAAGCTTTGAGAAAGCTCCCTGGGCTCTAGGTTGGACCCATCTCTGGCCAAGGCCAAGCCAATCAGTCCCTCTGTGATAACGTCTGAAGGGGGGAGGGGCAGGGGAGATAGATTAGGAAATCTGTTGGGTGAGTTCCTTTGTTTTGGGAGCTCTTCTGTTTGGGGCAGGAGTGGGAGGTAAGAGAGACAACCATGCAGACACCCAGGTCATCAAGGAAGGAGAATCAACGACGGAGTAGAAACCCGCCTGCCACCTGTGAAGGATCCCGCTTTGGAGCTCCCAAAGAAGTCTATGACTCTGAGCGGGGGGGACTGGTGCTGAAGCGGTTTGTCATTGGGAGGACCACAGCCTGCAAAAGGGATCCATGCTAGTTGGAGAAGTTCGTGGAGAGCCATCTCCTGTGGGAGGGATGCTATGTTGCAGCAGGGGAGGACTGTGAGGAGTTTTTGCCCAAGGGGAGAAGAGCAGAAACAACATACAGTGCACTGGGATTGATCACAAGCCCCATTCCCTGTCCCGCTGCGCTCCTGGGGAAGGAGGTAGCAGAGCTGGGCCTGGAAAGAAGGGAGGAGTGGGGGAAAGGTATATTTAAGATCAGTTGTATTTATCACTGTCCTGCTCTGATTCAGCTGATGAATTGCTGGTGGTTTTCTTTAAATTAAATTGATTTGTTTCCCCAAGTTCAGTCTGTGTTTTGCCCATGACCATAATTGGAGAGGGTACTGTCCCTGTCCTGTGTCTTGACCCTTGAGTCTTTTTTTGTATCTTCTCCTCCCCATCCCCCTGGAGGGGGGTAGGAGAGTGTGAGCTGCTGTATGGTTGCTTTTTTGCCAGCTGGCTGGGCTCAAACCACGACACCTATGCAGGATATTTTGGTGACATGGTCTGCTAAAATGACCCACATGTTTGTATAGTTTTGCAGTAGATGCAAAACAGAGAACCTATGGTTGATTAAAGCAAATATATGAGGACTAATCAAAGTCTCTGATTATTTCTTAAATCTACCTGATACAACTTCAGAAATACATTTTCAGAAATGTTTTAATTAAGTTTACAATTATCCTTGGTATGTTCTTTTTATCCCTTACCTAACAGGATGGGTCAAACTGTATCAAACTGTATCACTATTAATGGTACTGGCACTGTTTTTCCTCTTAACTTTTACATTTCTTGCAATATGTAAAGGTGCTGTAATGTCAGTCAAATTAGAGTAGAGGTACATGATTTAATAAAAAAGAGCTCTGTACCTGGTGAGGAGATGTGAACCTTTTGTCATATGTCAGTTGACTTCCCTCTGTGGAGAAGCGGAAACTTTTCCTTCTGATACTGTCTTCTGACTCAGATTTGGGGAAGTTATCGATATCTCCTTTGTCCTCTGCTTCAGACATTTCTTTCTGTCTTCTTTTCTTCCTTCTGTTTCTTCTTTCTTTAGCACTTTTTGAGCTCAACTTTGATGCTTCTGAAGAACTTTCCAAGAGTTCTCCTAATCCCCCCACGCCACTGAAATCTCTTGATGCAACTGATGCTGCTGCTACTGCTGCTGTTGCCTGTCAGGTTACAAAGCGAGGTATTCTTAGTACAGTAGCCCAAAATGAACTGTTTTATAGGCTTTTATCAACTGTTTTTATTATCACCGTGGCAATACTGCTGGTTGTACAGCCCTGAGTATGCAAATATACATGAACAAATTGAACTGAAAATAAGCTCCTCATCATTTAGTAGCATGAGCTACTTGAAGCATCAACTTCAGCAGAACATTAGCATCACTATTGCTTAAAGACTTGCTGCACAAGACACTGGTCTAAAATTACGGTAGTCGGAAAAGTATGAACATGGTGCTTTTTCATGTATGTCAGACCTCCTTCCCCATTTTCTATTGAGCAAAACCCCAATGCTCTAATTCAGTTGATCCTTTCTGAGTCTTTAGAGAGAAAGATAATGCTTAACATACACCGTATGAGTTAATATATCATAATCCAACTAGCAGCCTGCAAGTATTAAATCCAGTGTTTCCTCTCTATCTTTACAGCAAGGACACTTCCCTCACTTTCCTTCTACCTTCACTGGCAACAGGCACATTCTCTAGACATCTCTTCAAGCCCTACCTCCCTCTTCAAGTTTTCCCTCCCACATTTCCCACTGTAAGAGCACTCTAGGTCTTTGTTATAGATACACAAAGGTACATTTATTGCCTGTTGCTGTTGCGGACAGAAAGAAGAGAACATTTAGGTTTCTTCTCTGATGGAAAGGGGCGAGTCGTCTTACTGGAGCAAAGAGCCATCCCAAAAACTCAGGACCAGTTTCTTCAACTACATTGGTCAGCCTACCTGATTTAGTTCATTAAGGAAAGTGGTTCATTTAGTCATCAAATAAAGGAATAATTGGGAGTGTGTCCAGTACTCTTCCTGAAAGAACTCTCTGGGAGACTTCTGTGAAATACTACTGTGGGTATGTTTGGGAAGATGATAGGCTGCTGTAAGATTACAAAAAAGGGTGGTGTGATAAATGGAAGACACTAGGGTTATATAAGAAAGATGACTACTAATTATCTGGCAAAACATTCTATATTCGATGCTAAATATTTCAGGAATGATGAGATCTTTTCACAGCTGGAAAGGATAGTTTGAAAGCTCATGGTATGAATTAATGTCTTTCTGCGCCTCCATATAAACCCCATGCTAAACGAGTTGACTTGTCACAGACTTTTTCTACTAAAAGGATTACTAAAAGGATTCTGAAGTGTTTATCTATTAAAAAAAATTATACTCAAAATTTTGTCATACTTGTTTCATAATATTGTCCTTCAAATACTCTAACAGAAACAAAGGCAGCAGATGCTAAGTCATCACCCATCTACTTCATAATACTAACACCAAAGGTCAGAGAAGTGGAGCAATCCAAAGACTGCTGGGATGACAGGTTTATAGATTAATAAGTTCAGTGTCAAGGGAGTGAAGAGATGGGTCTCACACACATTTTCGATTCAACCAATGCAGCAGCTCAGTGATTCACCTTGTAATGCATGCTTTCTGCTACTATTTTCACATACAAAAGGGATCATGACTGTAATACTGTTTTTCTTATAATGAATTGAGTGGCCATTCATTTAAAAAAGTAATGACTTTCCAAAGCCTTTATCCAACCTTGTAGTCTCTGTTTCATATGGGTCTATTCTTCTTCCTAATTCTGGATTGGCTTCATCTCTGTCCCCATTCTCAAACACCCAAATATCCAGATGAGCTTTCTGATATATTTTGATGTAACCGTTTGAAATGCTAATTAGATTTCACAGGTCATGCATAAAGCTTTTTTTTTAAAGAAAAATATGGAGAGTTTCATTTTCTATTAGCATTTTATAGAATCATTCTAACTTAGTGAAAGTATCTGTAATAAACATCGCCCTGTTGAAAATTACTATGTCAGATGAAAAGCAATAGAAAATCATCAAAAAATTGGACAGACGTCTGACTCACAGAACTGAATTCCTGCATATATTTTACTTTCAGATAAGAAAACCTCGCACAAAAGTATCTGTTTGAATGTCTTTTTCTCACAACACTTAAAATAATTTTCTTCTCTTTTCAAAGAAAACAGATCACTTTAAAAGAATTCTGAAGTAATACCTTTGTTATAAATATTGCTAGTCTGTTCTAAGGATATATAAACTTCTGCTTGACTTCAGTGTGCTTGAATTAGGGAAATGCTTAAATGCATTGCTGGATAGAAACCTGAAAGAACTCTGATTACAATCCTTCCTCTATTTTCTGAATGTTGGGGAAGAACTATCATGTATAGAAGACTGGACTTTTTTCATGCTGTTCATAAGATCTCTGACATAAAAGCATCATGAACTATGACTACTTAAAGTCAGGTTTCTAGGACACTCTTATCACAAGTATTTTCCTTTTACAGTCTTTTGGTGAACTTAGTGAACCATTCTTTTCTTTACCATTAGTCTGGTTTTTTTGCTGTTTGATTAGTTACTGATTTTCATTGGCTATTTCCACTTTTTTAAATTGCATGGTAAACAAGACAACTTCTTTCTTAATTCATTACACAGGTTTATACAGGCTCTAATTCATAAAATATTATTATCCTTCCTTTATGAATAAAGATATTCAGAAAGCGTAATTTCTATTATTACCTGAGCTTCTTCTTGTTGCTTCTTTAGCTGTTCCAGCATCTGTTGAAATTCTGCCTCTTTCTGTTCTGCTTCTTCCATGGTTGCTTGATTCTGTTCTTCATAGGCCATGGCAACCACAGCCAGGATCAAGTTAATCAGGTAGAAAGAACCCAGAAAAATCACCAGAACAAAAAATATCATGTATGTCTTCCCAGCAGCACGTAGTGTCTAGGAAGTAGAAAGAATATCTATATATTATTCCACCACTTAACTTTGTTACTGCAAGAGATTTTGGCTTATGTACAAGTAAGCCTATTTGTATAATTTTGTATGTCACCTACAGTTTGCTTTTTATGTCATAAAAATTTCTTACCAACTGGTACAGGTTTTCCCAGAAGTCCTGAGTCATTAGTCGAAACAGTGACAAAAAAGCCCAGCTGAAGGTGTCAAAACTTGTGTAGCCATAGTTGGGGTTTCTACCAGCTTTCACACATATATATCCCTCTGGACACTGCCTATGTGAAAACCAAAGAGGAGGTACTTAGTCATAACTTCTATTTCCTTCTAGAACATATTTATTATCTTTTGGAACAATACACATTATTTTTCCACAGGAAATCCATGAATTACAATTAAGTTAATAAGGAAAAAAGTCTTAAGAAATGAACTAAGAGTAAATGAAAGACACCCTTTCCATCTGTTCACTGAATGAAATGACCAGTTTAAATTCTCTTCAGTCACATATTACAAGTAGAATCTTTATTCAAACTGAATAATTTCCTGGTAGAAATAATTGCTAAAATGTTGTTAAGGTTACAGGCAGATTAAACAACATTATTAGCTAAATCCAATTGTACTGTCAGGGGTCTCCCACATAATGCTGAGATATCTTTTTTTTAATAAGCTTCTTCACTGTTGCCAGTTGGGTATGGGAGTTCACCTAACAATTCTACACTCAGGCACGTGTATAGCAGAATTCACCAGTAATGAAAAAGAGTTAGGCCTGAAAAAAAAAATTCAGTCTTGAACTATGAAGTCACTACTGAGCTTTCTTAATATTTTACATATTCTCTTTCTCAGTTCTAACCTTTGCTTTGATCCTACTTTCTTCAATCAGTACCTCTCCAGAAGAGACTTTACAAGAGTTCAGATTTTATCATTAACACCAACATCATTTTCCAGTCAAGCGGGAAGAAAGGCTATTGAGTACTTTGTTTAGCCAAAGAGTAAAATATTTTGACTTGAGTAAGAAGTCAATGTCTAGCAGCAAAACTTTATATGTTCTGTTAACACTGCTAAATATGGAGTTGCAACTGCCACAGATATGTTTAACGTTATTGCTTTTTCTGCAGAACATAACAGAGGATTTTTGAAAGGGTCTTACCCTGCATCAGAGCTATTACCACAAAGTAGGGCATCTCTTTGTCCTTCCAAAATGTAAAAATGAGCTGTGTAGAAAGCATTAGAAATATATGTGAACAAGTCAAATGGACCTGGAAGTACTACAAATAAAATAAAAATAAAATGTAATAAATTCAAAATGCTAGCTACTGATCACTTTGTAGTTTGTTTAGGAAACCTTCTGGTTATTTTACTTGTTTATTGTATATATTTGATCTCTGTCAGTGGTGACTGTAAACAGTTCTACGTAAGGCATAAATATAAAGCAATGTTCTTTGACCACAAATAGTTACATACTATAGCCACAAATATAGTAAAAATAGTTATATCAGACATTCTTACTTTCATCCTCAATGTAATCCTTCCAGTTAAATGTGCTCACTGTCATATTAACAAATGTACCATTTTCATCCACTGTGCTGTTAAAGTAGGAAATAACAGTTGTTTCAAAAGTAGAATTGTCTGGAGGCCACTGCAGGCATTTATTCCTCAGGTTGCCCATGAACAGTTGTAGCCCTATTAGTGCAAATACACTCAGACAAAACACAGTCAGGATCATAACATCCGAGAGCTTCTTCACAGACTGAATTAGGGCTCCCACAATAGTCTTTAGGCCTGCAAAGAGAAAAGATCCATACATTTATCAAAGAGTAGCTTTGTCCTTCCCATACAATTAACATGTCATGCAGACACTTAAAAAGAAATTATTTTTTTTATTTTTCAAAAAGTAAAGCTTCATGAGCAGCCTCAGAGCTTGTGAAGATGAATGAAAGAAAAAAATTTTTTTTAATGAATATGCAATGTACAGATATTCCAATAACTTGAATATATAACGTTATTCTCAAGCAGGAAATTTTATCGATCATGCTCTCCTGTTGTAGATTTGATTTTATTTCTTAATTTTTCTTTGCATTTAATATTCTGCCGATAATTCCATTTCCAGTTAATATTAAATATTACTTCAAACAGTATGAAGATGGAAAGACTGGCAAGTAATTTTGAGTAAAAAAATAATTTGCATTTGATAAATTTTCCTATACAATATTTCTCTCCTTTTTGGTAGCTTTTGTGTGTGTGTGTGTGTATTACTTGGTTGTCTTTAAGACTAATGTCAATTTTAAGTGGTAAGATAAATGAAAAAATCCCAAACCAAGAAAGCCATAGCACTAAAGCTTTTCTAATGTAAAAGAAACATAAGGTCATAATAAAATGCAGAAAACCAAAGCAAAATAACCCATAGGCCTCATATTTTATGTTTCATGCAAGAATTTGTTAAACTCAAAGGCTGATTTTGCAAAATAAAAGAAGCCAACGCTGAAAAGGCAAAGAATCATAACCAAGGTTTATGATCCATGCTTTTTTTTTCTTTTTCACAACATGAGCAGCAAACAGCAAGACTTATGCTCAACAGAGTGACTTCGACTTCAATGGAACGAAAGTCAGCCTCGGTGTTTAACCTCGCTCTCACCTGGAATGACTGATATTGTTTTCAAAGCTCGGAGAACTCTGAATGTTCTCAACGCTGAGACATTGCCCAGGTCCACAAACTCTGTCACATATCTGCAATAGGGGAGTTCACACACAAACACAATGACAGCACACAAATAACAGCTGGAGATACGAGGGGCCTAACACCTTACACCAACTACTTCTTACCTGGAATTACAGAAATAGTTTTCAAAGCTCTCAATACTCTGAAAGTTCGAAGAGCTGAAACATTGCCTAGGTTTACAAATTCTGTTACATACCTGTAGGATTAAATCACAGTTACTCAGAATTGAGGTAGAGCTTATATTAATTATGTGGGTCTTCATGACCTCTGTCACAATATTACCGATTATACTTTGAAATTTACCTGTGTCTTCAGTACACCTCACTTTTAGAATTATATTTTTTATCAATTTTGCTTAAATTTCATTGAAGTGAAACTCACTGAATTGTATTTGAACAGCTAATTAAGCTAATTATCTTGTAATAGGAGAGTGACATGAAGTCAAAGGGATGGCTTCCATTCTGGTGAGCAGAAAAGTGCAGGACATGAAATTAGTGTCCCTCGGCAATAATTACACTAGTTGATGACACTCCATGCTGGCTTCTGCCACATTTTACTTTGATTTGTAAATGCTAAAATGTGTGATACTAAACTTCACAGGTTACAAAAATTAAATACTTTAAAGTCAATATATTTCTTATAAGAATATTTGCCACTAATTTCATGCCCTAAAAGTTTAAAATGTTCTTGAACCACTTACGCCATTAAAATGACACTGAAGTCAAGCCAGTTCCATGGGTCTCGCAGAAAAGTAAAACCTTCTAAGCAGAATCCCCTTGCAAGAATTTTGATAAGTGATTCAAAGGTATAAATTCCAGTGAAAGTGTACCTGAAAAGCATCAGAGTAGGAATAATGGATTTTCACATGCTTATAGACAGTGCCATTCTTTATCAAAGATGACTTTGAAGAAAAGAAAAAGTATTTTAGAAATGAAATGAGGAAATCATTCACTTAACTTGCCTCAAACACTTAGGAATGTAATCATTGTTCAGTAGATGAAGTTTAAACCTGACACAAATAAACTACTCATTTTCTAAAAGCTTGGTTTAATCTCAGCTTTTGTGCTTGCAAATAATTTCAGACTAGTATCTATGGACACATTTCAGTCTTTGATATTTATATGTACATTCACTGGACTCACAGGGCTGCATCTGTGCATGCATTCACAAATCAGGTGGACATCTAAGAGTTACAAAAATGGTTTGGTTTTTTTTAGTCACAAAATCAGAGAGTTTTGTGAAAATTAGTTCTGGGTACTAACTATACTCATGCCTATAATACAGGTTTATTTCATGATTAATCATTAAATACAATAAAGCATGCCCAACTTGAAGATGTGGAGTCTGATTACCGATTTACCTGGTGTGGGAACAACCATTCATTTAAAAACATCGAATAATCAGTTACAGCCCATGTAATGCAGGGACTTCCTCAGACCCATGCGGATCTGTGCAGACATCCAGAACAAAGGAAATCTGCCTACAGACTCTACTGCTCAGCTTTCAGACTGCCAGCAACCCTAACAAGGCATAATCACTGCTGGGAAGAAGTGAATACTAGTGCAGTTTCTAAATACAGCGTTCAGAGAAAGATTCTTTAATGCAGTGAAATAAATTAATAGAAATCAATAATGGCTATTGGAGAACAGGAGGGAATGAAAGAAACCATAAGTGACTAGAAACAGGTTTTTCATGAGTAGCATTTCAAAGGAAAACATATTTCAAAGGAAAATGTGTATCTGTATTTTGTTAGAGAACAAATAGGCATGTAAAACCAATGAATGAGAAAGAGAAACAGAGATACTTTGAGGTTTCTTTACTTCTGTCAGCTCCTTGTACTCCTTCAGAGGTAAGGCCCTTCCTTCAGCAGTTTGTTTCTTGCAGTTTGGTTGTTGCGTGTGCCTGCTGTGGCTGGCGCTTGTGCATTGCAACAGTGAGCCACGGTGAACGTGCCACTGCGCTGAGACCATAGATACTCACTAATGACATGCAACAATTGAACAGGCGCATTTGAAGTTCTCGAGCTCCTTTTGCAATTTACAGCTCAGAACACCCAAGGACAAGAGCTTGTGTTTGTACTTTACAGTAGAAGTTCAGATATTCCTCGGACGTAATTTTAAAGAACAAGGTATTACTTAAATTATTCAGGAGGAAAACAGAAAGATACTAATGATCTCATGGAACCTTATTCTTCATGGTTCTGGAAAAGCCCACTCTGGCATGCAACTTTCCATAAATGCTTCTTGTTTGGAATCACACAAAAACAGAGACGTAAAAATGAAGTAAAAATGTTTAACTTACTCTACATTCTTTGTCCAGTCTGGAGGGTTACTCATGGTCATAAATACACAGTTGGTCAAAATAGTGCACATGATAAGCATGCTGAATAATGTAGGTTATAGTCAAGGCATGTAAATCAGAAAAGCATGACAGTTTTATAACACTGAAATAATGAACAATATTAAGTGTATAAAAATACCTAAAAAAAAGTGGCATTCTAAATAAAATACGAAAATAAAGCTTTGCACATAGGTTTTTCTAGTTTGAACGGTATGCCATCTGGCATGTTATGGTGCACTTACTGTAAAACAATGCATTCCTTTTGTAATTGTGGCAGGTTTATGATTTAAATGAAACAAACACATCCTTAGGTCTGTAAAAATATGAAATGAGTACCCAAACATAACTACTCATTGAAGGCAGGGGGATCATTCCAAAAGATCTTCAGGCAGAGGTTGGTTGTTTATGGCCAAGTTGATCTTTGGACGTGACTGAAATATATTTGAAAATATTGTCCTTTATTCTGACCTGGATCTTTTATAGGACACCTACCCCGATGCTGAAAACACAATGCTGAGAAAGCATGCTTGAAAGAGCAGCTTTTCACTCGTGCTCTTTTGTCCTTGCCAAGTCTAGTTCATGAATAGTACTACTGGTCTTGGTAAAAGTGTGACCTTAGATATGTTCAAGTGCAATGGTTTGTTACTAATTTGGCCTTAGCTGCAGGGCTTGGTGTGGGATTGGGTCTCTTTTTGTATATAAAGCCTAATATTTAGGCTCCGACAGCTTTAGGTAGTTCAGTAGAGAATGAAATTCTCTACTGAAGAGAGTGAATTTCCTTCTGAAATTCAGTAGGAATGAAGATCCACATGTGATACTGCTGCTTTTAAAGTGTGATCAGCTTATGTTTACTTAGCACAGTACACCCACGTGGTGTGACGTAATTTGTACATCCATAAGAAAAGTATTATTTCAGTAATTAAATAGTTTAAAATGGCAACCCTTAATTCAACATTAAGAAAAAAGGATATGAATGTACCAAAATCTTGATAGCAATTTTTCTGATGGGATTAAAAGGAGTTAAAATGTACAAGGCAGAGGTGGCACTGAATCGGAAAATTGCCTTTCCCTTATTCAATACTATGAAAGTCTGCAAAAAAGAAATACGAAATTAAAATACAATGATGTTGACTGCATAAATATATTTACCTCCTTCTAAAGGATTCCATTCTCCGCTGGAGATGTTAAAATTCCATTCTACTGTCTACCTGTGGTAGGAAAATAACTGATTTCTGTGAATACAGTGGATTAAGCCTTCCACAGCCAGTTCTCCACTTTGCTGAATTTCTCAGCATGTGACTGAATTCTGATGTTATTGAAGTTGGTGGGAATTATCAGCATCAATGTCAGTTTATCAATAATAGCAGAAATGTGGCATTTTATCACTAAAATATTTTCAATTTTATTTCTAATGGTCTTTGATTAAAGTCAGAGTTTCAGATTAATCAAATACGTTCTACCTTGTGAGCAAACACAAATAAAATCAAAATAGCGAAAGGGCAGTTCTAAATGCCAGTTTGTATTTGGAACAAATACTTGACAGAATTATATACACATATACATGGTGTCAAGGACACAGTCGCTAAACACCTGTCACTAAACAATTAACCATAACTTAAAAATAGTTTTCCTTTCATTTTAGATTTTTAAATACTACCAATATCAATAGTATGTATATTCTAAAAATGTATCTGTGAAAAAATAAAAGGGATTAATAAATTGCCAGCTGACACAATTCTGAGCAGTCTGAGACAAATGTACACCAGTATTTGGCATCCTATTACAACAAAACCTTTCTTCAAAAAAAAAAAAAAGGCAGTTTTAATTTTTAGCAATATGCCCTTATTTTCCCTATATCTGAGCACCAAATTTAGGTAGTTACCATATTTTGAAATTTGACCTGATGAATCTGCGGTTTGTGTTCATTTCATTCTGTTCCTGTTGGCGGTCATTGCCTAAGTGTTTTCATTTTTGCTCCAACTGTATTTGTGTATGAGTTTTACTTGCATCCTTGGTGCTGTTTGAAATTTCTGCAGGACATGACTATTCATTCCTTTTGCTCTTTGTCAATGGTAATGGCTCTGCTTTGTGTTACCATAATAGAGTCTTTGTTATGCTCTCAGCAGAGCTATATAGTATCACTGTTCTCCATGTTGATTTCCATTCTCTGTAAAAACTTGGCTGTGATCAGAAAAATGCTGCCCTCTCCGTGGCCTTTACTGCCTGTCTGGTCTGACGTCTCTGGGAGAGAAAGCAAACCTCTCTTCAGTGGGAAAGAAAACAGGTAAAGGAGTGTTGCTGGTGCCTTTTCACAGAATAACATCAAGCATAGAATTGAGGATGACAGGAAATGGACTCACACTCATTGGCATTTCTCTCTGCCCTACAGTATTTCACTCAACTAGAAATGCTAGAAAGATGTTGCCTGTCCCAAGGTCGCTGCTGTAGCAGAGCCTGAAGGCAGACTATAATTCACGTATGATTTTCTCTGCATTGACAAGTCGATGATTAAGAGTAGTTTCTGGTATAAACTGGAAGAGGGATGGCTAATTCTAGTTCATCGTTTAAGATGTCCATTTGTTTTCCTTTGAGCACGAGGCTGGTACATAACCTAAACACAGATGTCACCTCTGATGAAAGATTCTGCAGTTTACTAATTACCAACAAGTCCATCAGTAGTCTGAGTTTATACACTTTTGTTCCAAAAAATCTGACTACTTTTTCTAATCATTGGAGGTTAGACAGTATCCTTATAGGTTTAACTTCTCAGGTTTTCTGATACTTCATTTGTAGAAGGCTAGTTTAGAAAACTTCATTCCTGAACTTATTTATGCAACTTTATTCTTGAATTCTTTTGCAGCTAGGGGGTTAGTGCACACCATTATACTGTAAGTAAGAATGTGCATGGAACTGTTGATATAACCAAAACCACTTAAATGAAAATAACCCTTGGCCCCACTCTTTCTCCAAGCTTTTTTTTTTTTTTATTTCCTTAATAGTGTTAATATTTGTATTATCTACAGCACTCTTCATTTAACTTTGGCAACTGTTAGGTTACGCAAATACAAATGGATTCTGCTTTAGTCTCCATTCCTATTGCTGAAGCCATAATTTTAAAAAAGGTTTCATGAACAAAAAGCAACCTCAAATTTAGTCACAAAATTGAGAGTACTATTGGCATGATATTTTCGTAACAAACAAAGCACGTTTCTTTAGTTTACAATATTTTACGTCTTCATTTTTTTTACAGTTGCTCAATGTCAAGTTTCTTATCTTTATGGCACCCTGAAATGCTTCAAGCTGTCATCAGAGCAACTGTGTCCATTTCCTTGTCTATTTCAGACAGACGGAAAAGATAATCCCAAGTATTTGTCCATGAAACACCTTCTGCATTTTTAAATTTAGGTTTATTATCCACAGCTGCATCTTCCTTCACTCTCTTTACCCACAACACTTTGCAGGTCTATTAGGAACTGAGAGAACACCTTGATGCTCCTAAAGAAGCATGCAGAAATAAGCACATAGAGTAGAGAAGAGAACCTGCTCTTCCTGCCAGCTGTACCTTTTACTATCTGTGCAGGACATACGGTATTTTTAACTGTTCCCAGGCAGGACTATTTCAGATCTTGGAGGAGTTTAACACAGGCTACAATTAAACCCAGCTATGGAAATACACTCGTTTGTTCCTTGTCTTTCTCTGAAGTCATGTAATGGCAGTCTGTTTCCAGATTGTATGCGTCATTGCTACAAGACCAAAACCATACACTCTACTGCAGATCCTGACTTTAAAAGGTCAAGGGGCAAACTTTTTACTTGAATGGATCTGTTTGAAATAGCCTTTCTATCTCTAAGCCTCTGGCTTGGGGATCATGTGAAAATGAGGACTCAAACAAGGAAGTACACCTCTTTTAGTTTACATTCTTCATAGAGCACAACTCTGGTATTAGAGGTCCAGATGTGTTACAGACTCACACATGCAACTCAAGCACCTTGTTTTTCTCTCAGAATGCATAACTGCATTCTGCTCTTTTTATATGAAAGCACTTGATTTGTTTTCAGAACAACAAAACTGTCTTTTTTCGGATCCTCCCTCAAAATCCAACTTTTCTATGATGTCTGCCACAGACTTCTAATTGACAGCTGTGCAGCAGAGATCTATCATAGCAATCCCAAGCACCCCAAACAAGAGTTTTCACTGTAGTAGTTTTATATGACCACATATATATATATTATATACATACATGTATAGATACAGGTTTACATAAGTTATATAGCTATAACAGAAAAAAGAGCGTGTCTCCTTTATTTCACTAACTTGGATGGATGCTACTACTTGGATGGTTATCTACAACCATCTCCACTGCAAAACCATGCTTAGAACACCTCGTGTGTTATACCCAGTCTTACTGCTACATTGAAATCTGGAAAATTCGGTCTTGTTCTCAAGTTCAGGCAAGCTCAAGAAATTTATGTCTTCCTTGCAATGAAGTAAATAAGTTGGAGTCACGGTACAGACGAGCATAAATTAG